>NC_056729.1:1128961792-1129086792 GCF_019279795.1 Protopterus annectens
CATTAGGGCAACTAAGAGAAACCACCTAACATCTCCCTGAAAACTTTGACCTCTGAAAAGGCATTGAACACACTGTGTTCCAGTTTGTCCCTGCAACAGCTACCTGCTTTGTCCTTTCAGGAAGTCTCTGAACATTAGGGCAACTAAGTGAAACCACCTAACATCTCCCTGAAAACTTTGACCTCTGAAAAGGCATTGAACACACTGTGTTCCAGTTTGTCCCTGCAACAGCTACCTGCTTTGTCCCTTCAGGAAGTCTCTGAACATTAGGGCAACTAAGTGAAACCACCTAACATCTCCCTGAAAACTTTGACCTCTGAAAAGGCATTGAACACACTGTGTTCCAGTTTGTCCCTGCAACAGCTACCTGCTTTGTCCCTTCAGGAAGTCTCTGAACATTAGGGCAACTAAGAGAAACCACCTAACATCTCCCTGAAAATTTTGACCTCTGAAAAGGCATTGAACACACTGTGTTCCAGTTTGTCCCTGCAACAGGTACCTGCTTTGTCCCTTCAGGAAGTCTCTGAACATTAGGGCAACTAAGAGAAACCACCTAACATCTCCCTGAAAACTTTGACCTCTGAAAAGGCATTGAACACACTGTGTTCCAGTTTGTCCCTGCAACAGCTACTTGCTTTGTCCCTTCAGGAAGTCTCTGAACATTAGTGCAACTAAGAGAAACCACCTAACATCTCCCTGAAAACTTTGACCTCTGAAAAGGCATTGAACACACTGTGTTCCAGTTTGTCCCTGCAACAGCTACCTGCTTTGTCCCTTCAGGAAGTTTCTGAACATTAGGGCAACTAAGAGAAACCACCTAACATCTCCCTGAAAATATTGACCTCTAAAAAGGCATTGAACACACTGTGTTCCAGTTTGTCCCTGCAACAGCTACCTGCTTTGTCCTTTCAGGAAGTCTCTGAACATTAGGGCAACTAAGAGAAACCAACTAACATCTCCCTGAAAACTTTGACCTCTGAAAAGGCATTGAACACACTGTGTTCCAGTTTGTCCCTGCAACAGCTACCTGCTTTGTCCCTTCAGGAAGTCTCTGAACATTAGGGCAACTAAGAGAAACCACCTAACATCTCCCTGAAAACTTTGACCTCTGAAAAGACATTGAACACACTGTGTTCCAGTTTGTCCCTGCAACAGATACCTGCTTTGTCCCTTCAGGAAGTCTCTGAATATTAGTGCAACTAAGAGAAACCACCTAACATCTCCCTGAAAACTTTGACCTCTGAAAAAGCATTGAACACACTGTGTTCCAGTTTGTCCCTGCAACAGCTACCTGCTTTGTCCCTTCAGGAAGTCTCTGAACATTAGGGCAACTAAGAGAAACCACATAACATCTCCCTGAAAACTTTGACCTCTGAAAAGGCATTGAACAGTATGTATTGACACTAACTCTGAAGGGTTACATATTAAGCAACTGCTTCTAAACAAGACTGTAATTTTACTAGTCTTAGCATACTATTCAGGCAGGCTAGCCAGCAGCCTACCCCCCCTTCACAGCTTTCAACTTTTTCCTCTAATATTCTAACCCCCTTGCATTATCTGATTCTTCTCTTTCGCACTTTAGTCCCCCATACCCACCCAGACAAGACCATTGCTATACTATAAATGGCCACCAGGTGGCACCTCGTGAACTAACTTTCTATAAAGAAAGCTTTCTGATCTGCAATTGTCTACCCCATATTGTAACCGTTCTAAAATACTAGCTTCTGCTCTGTATTTCCTACATCTTTTCTGTAAGCTTTCTGTAACCTGACCCCTAGTCACGCTGTTCTTAGTCCCCTGATACACTTATCTATCACCTTTTCTTCTTTCCCCAAGGAATCTTGCCATCAGCACCCTCTACCCTTACATCCTGCCTCTCTTCCTTCACACTTCTGAATATTGTCCACCTTTCTCCCACCATCAGACTTACCTGTTGGTTTGCTCTCTCTTTACTGATTGTCTCCCTCCACATTTTGCTCTCTTGTCTCTACCCGCTCTGTTCGCCCTGTGGGCTCACTCCGCTCCCCTACACTACCCCCAATTCCCACCCACCCCCACTACCTCTACCTTTATAGCCAGTAAACCACACCTACTTCCTCCCAAACTATCAAACCCCTCCCCTTCCTCTTCCCATCCCCTCCCACCCCTCTCCATACTCACATGACAACTTCCCCTTATCCTTCTCGAAACAATTTCACACCTCACTAACACCACAACATGTCTCTAAAATATTCATCCCTCCCAATTCAACTGTTACTCCTTTTAAGCCTTACTTATTTTTACTCTCTTACACAACCTTCTCTCATCAACCACTCTACCCACTTACATACCACCTTTCATCTCCACACATCAAAATCTCACTACAATAACCAAATCTCTCCTAACCTTTACCCCCTCAGCAACAACCTATGTTTTCACTATAAACTTATCCTTCCTCATAAAACCATCACACCCTCCCTATTCTCCATATCTCCCTCTAATCCTTCTACCCACTCCACCCAAACAAAACAACCCAAATACCTCTTCTTCCTAACTCAACTTCTAACTGCAATACTTTTATCTGGTGATATACACCCTAACCCAGGTCCAAACCACTCCTCCTCAAATTCTAAATCCATCCTATTCACATCTCTTAATGCACAAAGCTTAGCAAACAAAATCCCTAACCTTCATGCATGGGTACTCCATAACAAACCTGACATAATAGCCATTTCCGAAACCTGGCTAAAACCCCACATTAAGGATGCTGAGATATTACCACCAAACTACTCAATCATTAGATCAGACAGATCCCACAAAAAGGGTGGTGGAGTAGCTCTGTTCTACGCATCCTCCCTATGCCTAACACCTTACAACAAAATCATTCCCCAGTTTTCTAATGCAGAACTAATACTAGCTCATCTCCAGCTGAATACACACAAATCTATTTCTATAGCCTCTCTCTACATTCCCCCTGGAGATAATATCCCAATACTTGAAAACATCCTCTCCTGGCTATCAAGTAACATCCATAATGAAACTATAATCATGGGAGATACCAATATAAGTTGGTCCTCCATATAGTCACCTACACACCCCCTCAACATCAACCTTTTCAAATACTCTCAACTAATCAACTCAATAACTAGGCCATCCAAAGACTTCTCAAGTGGCAACATCTTAGACTGGATTCCAGTCTCCCATCCCCATAACTACCCTGACAGTGGAACCCTCCCTGACTCCCTCAGTGATCATCTTCCCATCTTCACTAGATGTCTTCCAACTCCCTTACAAGTTACTCACAACACTATAACTACCAGATTCCATAAAAACTTCAACCCTGAAGCTTTTTCCAGCAACCTTAAATCTATTAACTGGATTCCCTTAAAAACCCTACCACTCGAAAATGCAGTAACCCACTTTAATACTATCTTCCTAAACGTCCTAAATAATCATGCTCCCATAATAACCAAAAGAATAAAAAGGAAAGCCACCCCCTGGTTAACAAAAAATACACTTACCTCCATGCGACTCAGAGATAAAACATGGGCACAATACAAGAAAAACAAATCTACATCAAACCTCAATCAATACAAAACTATCCGTAACTTAGTAAAAAAACTTATCTCAATAGACCGGCAAAACTACTTTATCCAACTTCAAAACAATCATAAAACTAACCCACAAAAATTCTGGGCAGGTATAAATTAACTCTTAAAACCTGGTACTATAGAAAACCCAAACCCCAGCCCAGACTCACAAGACATAGATCTTGCTACCCAATTCAATTCTTTCTTCATAGACTCTATTTCCAAACTTACTTCTTCTTTTACACACAACAATTCACCTCCTACCCCCTCTACTGACAACCAACCTCCCCCTCCTACTCCTTTGTCTCATTCACCCCCACCTCAACCTCACCCCTTTTCAATTAAACCTACTCCAACCTCTACCATAAGAAAACTCCTACAGAAATTAAAACCATGCACCAATGCCCCTGACAACATTCCCTCATACTATCTCAGTATAGCTGCTGATGCCATTGCCCTCCCTATCAGTATCCTCATCAATCGCTCTATCCAAGAAGGTCTTGTCCCCGAAACCTGGAAAAAAGCTTATATTATCCCTCTACACAAAGGTGGAAATAATACGAACATCTCCAATTTCTGTCCCATAGCCATCCTCTCTCCCATTTCTAAAGTCCTGGAGAAATGTATCCACCTTCAACTCCTTCCCCACCTCTTGGACAACAATCGACTAACCCCTACCCAACACGGATTCAGACCCCATCATAGTACTATGACAGCCCTCCTATCCTTCCTTGAAACTGTGAATAAAGCTAGAGATTCTGGACTCATTGTATCTACCACTCTTCTTGATCTTTCTAAGGCCTTTGATACTATCTCCCATAACCTACTTCTTACTAAACTATCTAATCTAAACCTTTCTCTCAGTTCACTCAACTGGTTTAACAGCTATCCAATAGACAACAAGCAGTCGAGTGGAAAAAAGCTACTTCCTACTTTCTAAATACCCCTACAGGTGTCCCACAATGCTCCATTCTGGGCCCCCTTCTCTTTAATATTTTCATTAATGACTTTTACCATGCTATCCCTCAGGCTAATATTATTCAATATGCAGATGATTCCACAGTCATCTGTGCTGCCTCATCCATACCAACTTTACTAAAGCTTACCCAGGATGCCTTCTCCACCACTGAAAATTGGATGAAAGACAACCATCTAGCTCTTAATGCTGCAAAAACCAAACTCATGATATTTACTCCTTCAAAAACTACTAACATCGATCGTAAATCATTCTCCATTTACAGCCAAAATAACATTCCCCTTGAGCTTGTATCAGAAACCAAACTATTAGGAGTCCAAATTGATGACAAGCTTAAATTCCATTCCCATCTACTACAAAACATAAATAAAATCCACCAAAAACTTGGCATGCTCTACCGTCATAATCGTTTTCTCAGCTCAGCTACCAAGATTACACTCTCAACTACATTTCTCTTACCCTCCCTTCTCTATGGAGCACACCTTCTTACTAACCTACAATCTTCCCTCAAAACCAAACGATCCTCTTGTTACAATAAAATTGCCAAATTTGCCACTTCTAACAAATCATCAACACACCACTGTGAACCACTCCACAAACTGAAATAGTTAGAACTACCCAACTACCTCTCATATACCCAACTCACATATGCTCACAAACTGATTTTCCAGCCATCCCTCTGCCCCTCACTCTCTTCTACCTTTAAAATGCACCACACACAAAGACATCTAAGATCAAACAATCAAAACCTCATAGAAATTCATAGACCCCTCCACCCTCCTGGACAAAACCTCCTGTCCTTCTCACTAGCACGCTTATGGAACTCCCTTCCTCCCTCTATTTGTACCATTACAAGCCTCCCATCCTTTAAAAAAATCACTCCACTCTTATCTAACCTCCACATGGGAATGCTCCTGCTCTCACCCTTCATAACCTACTATTTACTCTAGTAACTTTTTCTCTTCTGACTGTCTAAACACCAGGTAGCATTACTCATGGCCTACCTGTATACTACTCTAACT
The DNA here is from genome assembly GCF_019279795.1 of Protopterus annectens. NCBI lineage: Eukaryota > Metazoa > Chordata > Ceratodontiformes > Protopteridae > Protopterus > Protopterus annectens. The sequence continues at coordinate 1,128,967,360 of NC_056729.1, forward strand.
CTGTTCAAAAAAAAAAAAATATATATATATATATATATATATATAGATATGTTGTTACTCTTATTACCTGTGTTTTTAGCTGTCTCTGCATGTTTAATTACATAAACTGTACTATGTTTAACCCCATCAAATGTATATGTATATCCTCACCTTTGTGTAATCTGTATGTGGAGCTTTTTCTCAATGTTTAACCCCATGTAATGTATATGTATATCCTCATCTTTGTTTAATCTGTATGTGGAGCTTTTCTCCCCATGACTCCATTGAAAACGGGTTCTTCGAGCCCAATGGACTATCCTGGTTAAACAAATGCAAATAAAAATAAAATAAATGAGATTCTTCATCAAATACTCTAAAGCTAGCAGTGAAAACAGAATTGCAGCACACAGTAAAGCCAACCACAAGGCCTCCTATAGTTATGTAAAGAATTTCCATGGCAATACCAAAATGTGTTATGCGCTACTGCACAATGTTAACCCCTGTACTGAGGCAACAGATATTGCCAATATATTGGCACACAGATTCCATGGTAACTTTACTCCTCTCCCCACTCCGAAAGGACCAATGACAATACCAGTACACTGCCAGGCACCCAGTAGTACTGCTGCTTGCGTTAAAACACCACTTTGCAAGGCCAGGAATACAGCTTCTATTGAACATGGCAATATCCCTGGCTGTCTTCTGCATGAACTACAGAGTGCATTGGCACCTCACCTGTGTGCTTTGTTCAATTACAGCCTCCCCTCAGGCTTTGTCCCTACTGACTGGTGCACTGTTACAGTCATCCCTCTCCATAAAGGAGGAGTGGCTGCAGACCCTGGGAAGTATCGCCACATTAGCCTGACAATGCTGTCATGCAAAGCTATGGCTTAGCTATGGCTAAGCACTAAATAAGCTACAAATTACTACAGCACTCAACTTTCCTCGCTTGTCTAGAGGAAAACAGTTTTTAGTACTTAATAAAATAAGCACTTATCCAGAAATGTCTAAAGGTCATCTCCCAGTGTTTTCTCCTATCTACCTGATGAATCTGGGCATCTTGGGACAGTGCAGCAATTGCCTCATGTACACAGACAGCCCTCTCCTCCTACCACCCAACACTACAACCTGTGAGAGATGCACTTATATAGACAAACTGCAAGCAAAGCTCTCTTCACCAAGGACTGGACTAGACAGTCAAGAGGAGAAGGTAAACAATTGCACCACACCACACTCATCACATAGACCCTCAAAACCTACACCACCAAAACACACACACAAAAGCACAAAACACACACCTACATTCATGGAGGCTTTCAGTAAAAATCTGCCCAAACAACCGAGCCCTCCAAAGCAGAAATGCAAGCAACCTCCACCCCCCAACACAACCCAAATGACACATAGCCCACATACTCAGTGTGTCAGTCAACTACAGCCCATAAGGCATAACGTACCCAACACTCTAGTCATAGGTGACCCTATAGTCAGGCACACTGATGTTTCACTCACCATGCTAAACAAGGAGAAAGTAATTGTCAGCTGCCTGTTGGGTGCCAAGATCCACCACATAATGCACACACTCAGGTCACTCCACAACAAGTACAAATATGACTCTGTCATTGTCCATGTAGGTGTGAATGACCTGAGATGTAACTCCCTGGACTACATGAAAAGAGACATGGATGAGCTCTCCGATCTTGTAGCCCAGGCAGGTATGACCCTCGCCCTGAGTAGCATCCTGCCATCACCCAGAATTATATCACAGTACAAGGACAAAATGATTGACTTTAACAATTGGCTAAGCTTCTGGTGTTATTTTAAGGGAATCTAGTATCTGTCTGCCTGGGATGATATGACTGACAGACCACACTGCTTTGCCAGAGAGGGCCTGCACCTGTCACCCTTGGGATTCCGGATACTGGCAAAGGCTCCTGCCACCCCTATATTGCCTTTTTTAGGCAAGGTTCAAATGAAAAATTCACCACCGTAACAGGTACAAGCAAGCTAAACCTGAGGGTAATGCTACTCAATGCTAGAAGACTAAACCTCAAAATGCACTCACTCAAGGCACTCCTTAAAATAGAGAACATCGACATCTGTGCAATGACAGAGACCAGGTTCAAAACTCCAGAGAGCACCCCTGCATTACCAGGCTATAATTCATACCACACCTTTCGGCCACCAAACACGGACCGAAACACTAAAGGTGGAGGCGTGTCCCTATTCATTAAGGATATCCACACCTCCAAGCTAGTTGCTCAACATAATGCATCTGAGATTATCCAAGTGCAATTAACTCTGGACAAGACCGCAATGCAAATTGTAGCTTACTACAGTTTCCCAACCATGCCCCAGGAATCCCGATCCTCATTTCCTGATACACTGGAAAATATTAGGGTACAACCTAACACCCTAATAATGGGCAACTTCAACTACCCCACCATTAACTGGGAAAACTACTCATGTACCAACTCTTGTGCTCAACGTTTTCTGGAATTCATAAATTCCAATGCCTTGTATCAACCTATCCACACCCCCACCAAGGGCAGCAATATCCTAGACCTGGTCATTACCAACATGGGCAACTGGTGTTCCACACCAGAGGTCAATTCCTCATTGGTCAGATCCGAACATAAGCAAATCACCCTAGACATCCAAATCTCAGCCCCACCCCCCATTAGGGAAACCACAGTAAAAAATGTCTCCAAAGCCAACTTCACGCTTCTTAAGACAGAAGTGGCAAATTTCACAACACCCATACTGACGGACAATAGAGATACAACTGCTGGATCCTATACAATTGCACTTTATAAGCACTTACACAAGTGCATGGATCATGCAATCCCTAACAGAACCAAGATGCTGTCCTTCTAAAAAGGAAGCCAATCTGGTGGTCCCCTGCTATAAACAAACTCTACAACAGAAGAAAGAAACTGTTGCAAAAAAGAGTAAAATACCATAATTGGAGGAACTCCGTGGTCACCCTCAGTAAGAAGCTGAGATCCCTCATAAAATCCTCCAAAGCTAGTTACGAAAACAAAATCACCACTGATTCTAAAGACAACCACAAAGCATTCTATAGCTATGTCAAGAATCTCAATGGCAACACTCAGATCTGCTCTGAGTTACAGCACAATGGCACTAAATATACAGAACCAACTGATATTGCCAACATCCTGGCAGATAGGTTCAGTGCTAACTTTACCCCTCTCTCATCCACTAAAGGGCCCATTTCTATACCAGAAGAATGCAAAGTACCTATAATCATGGCTTCACAGGTAAAAAACACACTCTCCAAAGCCAAGAACACAGCATCCATGGGGCCTGACAACATCCCAGGCTGCATTCTACATGAACTACAGAATGAACTGGTACCCCACCTAAGTACCATGTTGAAGCATAGCCTCACCTCAGGCTTTGTGCCCATTGAATGGTGCACAGCAATTGTTATCTCACTCCACAAAGGGGGAACCACCATGCATCCCGGGAACTACCACCCCATTAGCCTGACGAGCCTGGTCTGCAAGGCTATGGCATGTATCATTGTCAGAAGCTTTAATAGACTTGAAATTGTTTGTAAGGCAGATGAATTTAATTTTAAATTTCAATGGACAGCCCCATAATAAAACCACATTAATGAGAGCCAGTACATTCAACCCCCCAACCAACCCATGCTTAAAAGTATTTGAAGAGATGGTTACTAAAGAAATAAGAAAGATCATTTGTAAGAAAGTGGAAAGAGTTCCGGTGAATATGAAATCAGAAGAAATGTCATTAATACAGTTTTTAAGAAAAGAAAAATGTAGAACTATGAAACCAGATAAAGGAGGGGGTTTAGTCTTGATGTACACACAAGACTATGAAATGTATATGTTTGATTTATTGCAAGATTATGAAAAATATGAATTGGTATCTAGAAATGAAGTAAATTTGGCCTATTCCAAAATCAAAAATACTTTAATTGACCATTTACTTCAAGGTTTTATTAATGAAGAGCTTTATAATTATTTGAATGTCAACAAACCCAAAATCCCAATAATTTTTGGAATTCCAAAGACGCATAAAGGCCTAGAACCATTAAAGTTCAGGCCGATAGTCTCAGGTAAAGGAGGTATTTTGGAACCTAGGCAAGTTTGTGGACTTCAAATTAAAAAGTTTTGCTACAACATTGCAACATATTTGTAAAGATTCTTGGGATTTTCTAAGAAACATACAGGGAGAATTATTCCAAGTGGATTTAATATTAATTACTATTGATGTTGTGGACTTGTTCCCAAGTATTCCCCACAAGCAGGGACTAGAATGGTTTAATGAAACACTAGTCAAAGAATCAAATTTGTCAACTAACACTATAAATGTATTAATGGAATTCATGGAGATTATATTAAAAAACAATTTCATGTTTTTCAATGGAGAAACATATAGACAAAAGAAGGGGGTGGCAATGGGAGCACCATGTGCCTCCATGTATGCCAACATAATATTACATAAGTGGGAACAGGAATTCATCTTTTCCATTCAATGGAAAGAATGCATTAAGCATTACACAAGGTTTTTGGATGACATAAGTATATTGTGGACTGGTACTGAGATACAATTTTTGGAATTTTTTGAATATATTAGTTCCACAACTAATTTTTTGTCATTCACGTATAGCATAAGTGATGAAAAAATGAATTATTTGGATGTTACAATTTCTAAAGACTGTGTTAACAACAGGTTTACATCTAAACTGTATAGAAAATCCACTTTTTCCAACACCTATTTACATTATGCAAGTGGTCACCCTTACTATCAAAAGAAAGGCATAGTCAAAGGGCAAATGGTAAGGGCATCAAGAATGTCAAGTACCTTAGAATTCTTCATGGAAGAATTGGTGGTAATAAAAACATGTTTTTGGAAAGGGGATACCCTGAGGAGTTGATAGATATGATAAGTAAAGAAGTCATAGAACATAGGGAGAAAAAATTCCCCCCTTTATTAGGTTTAGGCCAGATTGGTGAAGTGAAATCTAGTGAAACCAATAATGCTGTGTTAACTAACAGCTACATCCACACTTATTCAACTGATTCACAGCAAATTGAAGAAGTGATTAACAAATTTTGGCCGGTTTTAACTGGACATGAAGAATTAAGTAAATACATTCTGAAGCATCCTAGGTTCACAAGACGTAGGGACACTAATTTAAAGGAACTATTTGAGAAATTTCAACAACAAGAAAGAATTAGTAACAACAAGAATTTGAAAAAAGGCACCTATAAATGTGGAAGCTGTAAACAATGTATACACATTTTGAACAGAGATTCCTTATACATTCCCTCTAGGAATTTTTGTTTTAAAGCCAACATATATGCAAACTGTGCAACGCAAGGAATAGTTTACTTTGGTTATTGTACCAAGTGCTACAGTTTCTATGTAGGCAAAACAGAAAGGTCTCTGAGAAAGAGAATTTACAAGCATATGTATGAGGTCTCTAGAAAAAAAGATACAAATGCCTTTTATAAACACTCAATATTATGTCCTGAAATGTCTATAAAATTCATTGTGTTAGAACAGGTGCAAGTGGATAGTAGAGGGGGAGACTGGGAGACGCGTTTAGAATATAAGGAACTTTTGTGGCAGCTTAAATTGGATGCTGCCACAAGTCCCGGTCTAAACGACAGTATAAACATTAAGAGTGTCCTTAAACTAAGAATGTCCAGATTGTGATTTACAAGTAAGGAGAAGTCACCATAAATTAATATGTAATCAGTTGAATAAAATATGTCTGTAGCACAGTGGTTTAATAAATTCATATACAGATTTCATAATAATACATTAATTGTAAGTCACATTTATAAAAGTATTGTACTATTGAATGATGGTTCAGTAAATATGCATTAAGTTAATTGAAAAAACATATATATAAAAAATTTTTTAGTGTTTATATAATATTGATCTATTCAATAATCAGTATACGCATTTTTTATAAGAAATGCATGGTTTTATGCTTAGAATAAGTTCTTGGCACATGGATTTACAGATTTGTTAAATTTTTTTTTAATTTTTTTATGGATTAACTTAGGAACAATGTATAGTAATTTGATAAAATGAGTTTTGTATAAAGTTTTACATCATATGCATGTTAGTATTTGTGAATGTACAACAGTGGTAAGTGGATGTAAAATTGATAGGTTTGAAACCTTCTGTATAGCTTTAAAGCTTAATTACTAAAGCTATCACATGATGGTCAATAGACCCTATAAATATAGTTAGATTTCCATAGGTATTTCATCTTGATAAAGCTTGGCAATGGGACCAAGCAAAAGCGCTTGATTCAATCTGTCGGTATTTGTTTTTTATTCTGTTGAAGTTTTGTGCTGAACAGCAAAATTTTAAAAAAAGTTTTAGACAAGAGTAATAAAATCATTTACTACATTCCTCCGTTGGCTGGTTTTAGAGCAGTGGAAAGGTTTCTTTGGTGTTTTGCTGCTTACACTTTGTTTTAATGGAACTTATTAACAATGACATTGGTAATCTCCAGACTCTGGACCCTACCCAGTTTGGGTTTGTAAAAGGCAGATCATGTCTTCTAAACTTGATAGACTTCTTTGAAGTGGTAACCAAAGCTGTTGTTGAGGGTAAGGTGGTACACACAGCCTATCTAGATCTCGTCAATGCTTTCAACACCATCCCCCAGTCTGGAATTATAGACAAACTCACTAAACTAGGTATAAATCCCTATGTCACAAGATGGGTTGCCAACTGGCTCACTGACTGAACCCACGCTGTGAAAGTAGCAGGCTTTAAATCCAACTTCAGACCAGTGACAAGTGGAGTACCACAGGGTTCAGTCCTAGGTCCTCTCCTGTTTGGTATCTACTTCTCTGAAGTACAGGCTATCACAGAAGGTCTTTGGCAAACAAAATTTCGCAGATGACTGCAAACTAGTAGCCATAATCAAATCTCCTAACAATGTGGATATCCTACAAAAGGGCCTCACTGAGACAAATGCCTGGTGTCAAAGCCATGGCCTCAAGCTCAATGCCAAAAAGTGCATTGTCATCCCTTTTGGTAAAAACTTTGTACCCATGAACTACCACATAGGCTGTAGTCTGCTTAACACCAAAAGTGTGATAAGAGACCTTGGGAGACAGGTGGACAGTAGTCTCTCCTTTGATAATCACATCACCACAGTAGTCAGGAAATCCTTCTACATGGCACACCTCATCACAAAAGGTTTCTCATCCAGAAGAAAGTGGTCATTGTTCCCCTCTACTCATCACTCATTAGACCCATTATAGAGTACATTGCCCCTTTTGGTATGTACCTCACAAGACATCTACAACAACTGCAAAGGCCACAGAAGTACCTCACAAAGAGGATTACCAGCCTCAAACAGATGCCCTACGCAGACCGTCTCAAAAAACTCCAGCTTTACTCCGTTGCATATCGCCTACTCAGAGGCGATCTCTGACTAACATACAAAGCTATGTCAAACCCAGAGCTGTTGGACATGCTCCATGTAAAAAAAACCCAATCCCTCCGAGCTACATGCTCTAGGGACCTAAACCTTGTCACCACAATAAACAGAACATGCTGGAGTGATAGATTCCTGTCCCAGAGACTTCCCATACTCTGGAACAGACTACCTATCTATGTCAAATAGAGCTTCTCATTAGCACTCTTCAAGAAAAATCTTGATGATTGGATGGGTAATAAGAAATTATCCCCAGGGATCACTTCTGTGGTTCTGCTTGACAGGGGCACATGGAAATAATTTTCTTGGGTGGCGAAAGCCAGGGTACCTTTTTTTGACTAGGCTTGTATAGGCCCTAGGGCCCATAGCCTAGTACCTACCTATGAACCTATGGAATGCATCATTATGGACCTAAGAAACAGGGAAATGAGAATCTCCAGGCTCAGGATCCCACACAGTTTGCTTCTGTGAAGGGTAGATCATGCCTGTTCAATCAACCTGGTCGACTTCTTTGAGTCAGTCACCGGAGCTGTGGATGAAGGCAAGTTGTTTCATACAGCCTACCTCAATCTGGCCAAGCCTTTTGATTAACATTCCCCACTCAGGAATCATGGATAAACTCACTAAGCTACACATCAATCCCTATAACAGTAGGCGGGTTGCAAACTCACAGATAAAACCCACAGCGTGAAAGTAGCTGACCCCAAGTCAGACTGCCTACCAATCACGAGTGGAGTTCCACAAGGTTCGGTCCTGGGTCCTCTCCTGTTTGGTATCAACTTCTCTGAAGTCCAGACCAACATGAAGGGACTCTGGCTGACAATGTTTGCAGATGATTGCAAGTTAGGAGCTATTAACTACCCAAGTGATGTTGACATCCTACAGAAAGGCCTCACTGTGACCAATGACTGGTGTCAGAGCCATGGCCTTAAGCTCAATGTCAAAGAATGTGTTGTCATCCCCCTTTGGGATGTTAGGCACTACAGGAATGTTACAGCACCTAAAATCAGACACCAGTGTGAAAGTACATACCCACAACCAGTTCCACCACAGTCACAGTCACATACCGGTAGGTCAGGTGAACAGTAGAGTATATGGACTGTGTGAAGAAATACATAATAGTTTTCCAGTCACACACTACCCTTACATATAGTGGCCCAATTCTCAGTGTAGTCTGAATCCTGACCATGGTACAGGACATGTCTCAGTCTGCCCCTACAAAGGCATAAAGCCAATAGACCAGCAGGCACTGGAGCAGCATACACAGTTAGATAAAAAGGAGGCATAACACTTCCATCTACCCCTTTCCATACACAGCCCAAATAACATGTACACATGACATGTGTACACAATATGACAGTCTGTCAACAATGGCCAGACATACACAGACCTCTAAAATGTACAAATCACCTCAGAATGTACAGCCTCAGGACTGATTTCTATGGCCTCTTCCCTGTAACATGTCTGTGGGTCTTCTACCTCACTGGGATGGTAGGAGGAATGAAGGCAAGAAATAATGATACTAAATATATCTGAACCTCATAGTGGATGACATCTGGACAAAGCCTGACATCATTTGGGGACACAAGCACAAACACAGGTGTATATTGGACATATTGCTGTCCGAAATTTAGACAGTTGCTGATGTTACTGGGTTTGTTGTAACATATCCTTTATGAGGAATATAAAGTCAGTAATACCAGTGGATTTAGTATTTACTAACTGCATTCCCCAGAGTCCCTGACTGATTTTCCAAGGACAACAACTGTTTGGGGAGCAGACAAAACATAACAGGCAAACATGTGGCCGGTCTGTGGTCAGCATGCCAGTGGAGAGGTATGTCAGAGACATATCACTGTCAGACGTGAAGTCACTCACTAAATGCATGTCCTCACAAACCCTGTAAATCTATCAACCCACCATGTGTAGAACAGCACTGATGATGACACAGAATCTGTTCACAATTATGGAGATCTGTCCCCCATGTTGTTGTGCTGTCTCCAAATGTCCTGTCCTGTGAAGTATTCCCATCTACTGTTTGTGAATCTGTAGCCCACCACCTCTGTAATATCCCTCACACAGGCAAGGAAAAGGGCCAAGGCCCACATGAAGGATGTCCCATTTGTTGGAGCTAGCAGCAGTGTCCAGGCCCACAGCCCAAAACTATGTGAGCACCTACATAGTTGTATGACCTTAGCAATACCTGACATGTGCACATCTGCACAGAGGACAGACAGAAAGTGGACAGCAAACATGTTATGCATTAGAATGAATGCCCTGAAGGACAGAAGTCTGAAACTGAAATGTATGCCATTACTCCATGACAGCAGTCCTCAATGACATGGCCAGAAAACATAGTACTCTACAGTTAATATAATAATATCATATTAATATCCAACAGGAGATACATAAAACCATACAGCTGAAACACCAAGAACAAGATAGTGTAGTACTCACAGCTCTACATGCAGAGGTGCATAGTTGGAGTGCTACAATAGACAGTCTAATTTTACATGAAAAAGCAGTGTCAAAAGTACTAATTTCATAATACAATATGTGTGGAATCATATTAATCAACCAGTGTACTGTAGCTGGTGTAACATGCAAGTGCGAGTACATATAACATGTGATACTACCCATGTATAAAAAAATAAAAAAAAAATGTGATACTACCCATGTATACCCAAGTGTCCTGTACAGTGTAATGAGAGCACATAAAAGCATGTTATGTACAGGAAATCAAATAAACTTATTACATGATGTCATTACTCTGCTATTTTATGAGACTGGAATGTGAGCAATGGTTAACTGGGCTGAGCTATGCTTAGCAGGTTTACACATTACTTAAATGTGAATGATAAGCAGTAGTTAGCTCTGCTAAGCATATTTGCACACTGGTAAGCATCCATAAGCAAAGCCTACACCGTTTAAGTGCCTATCAGTTTAACTGTGTTTTAGCACCGCTTAGCTCCACATAAACCCATGCAAACCCACTTACAACTGCTTAAAATTGCCTTAATCACTCTGTATCCAGCAGCCCTTCTTCTGGCCAGCAACAAAATAATCAACCATGCTCAGTCTTGAACCTGGAATGCTATACACCACAGTTACAGCGATTTACTACTAGGCCATCTTAGCTGTGAGATATTAGGATTTCTTTACAACATATCATGAAGAACAGTCAGTTTTCAATAGGAAAGACACACTGTGCAATCAGGAATGATTGCTATCTACAAATATATACATGACAAAAAATATTTACATATATAGAGAGATAGATATGTGTGGAGATACATATATGTGTATAATGATATATAGATATATTACCAAGAAATACTTATGTGTGTATATATATATATATATATATATATATATATATATATATATATCTATACATACAGGTTTAAATGATAGCATTAATTTGAAATGTACCTTGAAGTGGAATTACTGACTTCTCCACTTCTCATGCATTTCCTGGCTGCCTTGATATGTTTATTCATAAACTCTTATTACCATTATAGGTGAATTCTGACACTGACATGATGTAAGAGGGCTGAACAATTGTTATTGGTGGTTACTAATGTTATTGCCCTTCTCTTACTGTTTATATTTCTTTCCTAATATTGTGGACTCATTTTCTTTTTTTTTTAAACAAGTTTATTGTTTTTAACATACAAAATAAATATCATAACAATCTTATACAAGCAGTTAAAATGTAAATAGTTATAACATTTGATAAAACAACCAAAATATTTACAGAGACATCCACTACAAATCAAATCAATTGATTAAACTGTAATGTCTTACTAATGAAACTAAGACTTTTTTAACAGGTTTTGTAAAGTATCCCATATAGTATAGTAAGACGTTTTTCTAGTAGTTCTTGACTTTATTGTCATTAGTTCCATATGACACACTTCAGTCATAACATTTTTAAATTCATTAAATGAAGGAGGAGTTTCTGAAATCCAATTTCTGGTTATTATTTTTCTAGCCACTGCTAGAATAGACCATAATAAGGGAAGTTTAACTTTTTTAACACTATTAGGAACAGGAGTGTTAAATAATATAAGTGATTTAGAGACAATGAAATTATCTGTGAAAAGAGCCTGCAAAAAATCATTGATTAACATCCAATATTCCTTCAATTTTATACAGTCATAAAACATGTGCCCAATCAGCATTTATTTCTACATTACATCTCTTACATAAGTTGTCTTTATTATTTATTTTATTCATCATTAAATGTGTATAGAAAGATCTATGTAAAAATTTCCAAGTAAAAAGTCTCCAATTAATGGAAGAAGTAGTTTTATAAGCAGATTCCAATATATATTGTTTATCCTGTTGTTTTGGTGATTCACCATTAATGGAAATGAAATAATTCCAATAAGTATCTGAACTGTAATGAGTTTCTTCTCTAATAATTTTATGTATGTGTGAGAGCTTACCTTTATCAGAAACCCTATGTTGTAAATTTAATATCAAGTAATCAATCAGAATTGGGACAGATTCTTTAACTGTTAAGGACATTAAATCAAGTTTATTAATAAGATGTTGTCTAAATGTCTGAATTTCTAACCAACATGTTTCTCTCAAATCAAATTCTTGCTTTAAGAAGTCTAAATTTTTTACTTTATTGTCAGACAGCAACTGATACCAATACTTTAAATCATTCTCTGTGACTAAAAGAATTCTTTCAGAGGTGGATGATAAAAGAATACCTTGTGTATACATTATAGGGAATATGATAAAATTCCATTCCTTATATTTAGGATGCATAAATATAAAATTACGATATCTAATAATAATATTTAATGGGTAACTAGCTATATATTTTGGTGTAATAGATGAAGTACAAAATTCTTTTAGTAACCATAACATGGGGTTATTTACAATAGTATTTTTATGTGTTAATGATATTTTCATGAAGTGAATGCTAATTAGTTCCCAATAATCTTTCCATTTTGCAACATATGACTGGTCTATTAACAAAGTAATAACTTTTATAATAGAAGAGATAGTATATAAATTAAAGTCTGGAAACGAAATGCCCCCTTGAGACCAGCTATTAGTATGTTTCTTTAATGCAATCCTAGGTCTATTAGGTGCCCATAAGAAATTTAACATTTGTGAATTCAATTTCTTAATAATTATTTTTGTAGGTGGGAGTATTATTGATTGTATTAAGTATAATATCTTAGGGAATATTATCATTTTAATAATTGTGAGTCTCTCTTCCATGGTAAAAAACATATTGTTCCAGCTATTGAAAAGATTTTGTATATTATGAAGACAGTTACTATAATTATTATGTATAATAGATTTAATATCTTTAGTTAATATTATGCCTAAGTAAGTTATCTGACCTGAGTTGGGTATATATTTGTGAAAATCATTAGTGAGGACATTTTTTCGTGTGTATATTGGTAATATTTTAGTATTTTCTTCATTAAATATCAAACCAGAGATATTTTTAAAATCTGTCATTTTATCAAATAATGACTGCATAGAAGAGTTAGTTCCTGCTGACGTAATTAGAACATCATCTGCAAAAAGTTGAATTTTAGATATTGTATTTTCATCTATATCAAATCCTTCTATATCAGTGCTGTTTCTAATCAAATTAGCCCAAGGCTCCATTATTAAAGTAAATAATAGTGGAGAAAGTGGACACCCTTGTTTTGTACCTTTTAATATGGGTTTTTTTTGTGAGACATATGTTCCTATCTTAATGTAAGCCAATGCTCCTTTATATAGATGTTCAATTAAATTCACAAATGCATCACAGAAATTTGTACACTTCAATAAGATAAACAAGTAGTCCCAACTTACTGAGTCAAATGCTGAACTTATATCAAGACTAATAAGTGTTAAGTCTTTCTTTTTCCTGTTTGCATAATCAATTAGCGTTAAAGTTCTCCTTATATTATCAAAAGTATTTCTATTTATAATAAAGCCTGTCTGATCTATATCTATTATACCTGGAATGATTGTCTTTAATCTGTCAGCAAAAATACTCATAAACATTTTATAGTCAACATTAAGTAATGAAATAGGTCTATATGTAGTGCATCTAGTTGGGTCTTTATTAGGTTTTAAAATTGGTGAAATAAATGTGTATTGCCAGGATGGGGGAGTTGTTAACTCATTTTGAGCTGAAATGAAAACCCTGTGTATTAATGAGTAAGTACTCTTAGGAAGAATTTTATAAATCTCTGGTATAATACCCTCATTACCAGGTGCTTTGTTTGATTTAAGTTTGTTTATTTGTGTAATAACCTCTGTATATGAAATATTTTTATCTATTAATTTAGTCTGTTGTTTATTAAGTTTTTTGTTCATGTTTGTAGTTATAAATTTCTTTATTTTATCTTTAGAATCCATATTAATGTTATTGTGGTTAATTTTATGAAAGTGATTTCTAAATTCATCTAATATTTCTGGTAAACTAGAAACATTCTTCTTTTTCCCTGGAGAGAAAATTTCTTTGATATGATTTTGTTTATTCAGCCTTTTTGTTTTATTTTAAGTCTCTGTAAGTATTTGGGACTTATTGAGTAAGACAAAAACTTATATTTCTCTAATGTTATTTTGACTTTATGGCTTAAAATTTCTTTGTATTTCTCATTTAATTTATTTATTTCCTCAATGACTTTTTTATCCATAATATTGTCTTTATTATTATGTTTATATGAGTCTAATTTGCTTTGAATATCTAGTAATTCCTTGTCCCAAGATTTCCTTTTATTATTATACCATCTGATACTTTGTCCATATAAATATGATTTTAGAGCATCCCAAATGTGAATAATGGAGACATCAGGTGTAGTGTTTAAGTCTAAGAAATGTTGCACCTCTGTAAGTATATAATCTTTATAGTCCTTTAGTTGAGTTAAGTATGCTGGTATTCTTTTGATCTGAACATTATAAGTACTCTTTACCATAATTTCAAAGACAGTTGAATTATGATCTGATATAGGACATGAAATGATTTTGGAATTAATTAAGTCTGTTACCATTTGGTTAGAAATAAAGACTCTATCTATTCTTGAATAAGTTTTATATCTGTTAGAAAAAAAGTGTATGGTAATGATTTAGAATCTATCTGATTATTAATATCATTCAAATGATATAAATTAATAAAATCCTTTAAATGTTTTGCATTAGATGTAATTTTCCTTTTTCCTATAGTAGTAGTATCTTTTTCATGCAGGATACAATTAAAATCACCTGCTAAAATAATATCTCCTATATACAATGATATAATCTTATTGAGATGGTGTTTCACTGTATTAATGCCAATTCCTGGTATCCAATATACATTGATTAATGTATATATTTTCCCATTAATCTGTATTGTAACCATACAGAACATTCCTTTATCATCTTTATAAGACTTAATAGTTTTAAGTATGGGCATATTTTTGTTCCATAAGATAGCCACTCCTCTTTTTTTCTGTGTGTGTTCTGAGCTAACCAAGACTGTATATTTATTAGTGGCTAATTTATCTATATCCTTTTTCAGGAGATGTGTTTCTTGAAGGAATATTAAATTGGCTCTATGCAAATTAATATATCTCATTAAACTTGCCCTTTTACATGGGTTATTCAATCCATTAATGTTTAAAGAAATTCCTTTTAGAGATACCATTTAACTTTTATAAACATATAAAAAATATAATCAGAATAACAATTACTAATATAAGTATTATTATGTCTCCTCCTTTAGGTGTTCCATTAATTATAGTTGTATTTACAAAAGACAAGCTGCCCTCTATTCAAACCATATCATATTTGTAGTCATTTACCCATAGAGCTGTGTAATGTCTGTCAAATCCTTGTCAAATCTGTGTACACTGATATTACCACATCCCTCTTCATCCCATTCGGGATTGCCACACTGGATCATCTGTTGCCATTTCTGCCTGTCCTCTGAATCTTGCTGTCTCACACCAACCACCTGCATGTCCTCTCTCACCACATCCAGAAACCTTATCTGAGGCCTTCCTCTCTGCCTCTTACCTGGCAGCTACATTCTTACCATCCTTTTCCGAATATACTCAGCACCCCTCCTCAGCACATGTCCAAACTGATGTAATGCTGCCTCTCCAACTTTGTCTCATATCCGTCCAGCATGGCCTGAGCCTGTCATATACACATTTCTAAACCTGTGCACCCATGTCACACTCAGTGCAAATCATAACATCTGTAACTCTGCCATGTGCAGCTCTGACTCCTGCCTTTTTGCCAATGCCACTGTCTCCAACCCATATAACATAGGTGGTCTCACTACCCTCTTGTGGACCTTACATATCACGTTTACTGGTACTCGTCTGTCACAAATCACTCCTGACACTCTTCTCCACTCTCTCCATCTAGCCTGTCCTCTCTTCTTCACCTGTCCTCCATAGTCCTCATTACTCTGAAATGTTGATCCCAGTAATTTGAACACATGCACTTTTGCCAACTGTACTCCATGCATCCTCAACATTCCACTATACTCCCTCTCATTCATACACAGATATTCTGTCCTAGTGCTGCTGACCTTCATTCCTCACCTCTCTATAGCATATGTCCACCTCTCAAGGGTCTCCAAAAGCTGTTCCCTACTCTCAATACAGATCCCAATGTCATCTGCAAGCAACATAGTCAACGGGGACTCCCACATGATCTTGTCTGTCAACCTGTCCATCACCATTGCAAATCAGAAATGGATCACAGCAGATCCCTGATATCATCCCACCTCCACCTTAAACACATCCGTCAATCCTAATGTAGACCTCTATGCTGTCACACCACCCTTGTACATATCCTATAGTACTCTTACATATATCTCTTCCACTCATAACTTCATCATACAATACCACAACTCCTGTCTAGCCACCCTGTCATATGCTTTCTATAACTTGAGAGAGACACAGAGCAACTCCTGACCTTCTCTGAATTCCACCAGTAACAGTCTCAGAGCAAACATTGCATCAGTAGTGCTGTTTCCACAGATGAAACCATACTGTTGACCAGTACTTCTCACCTCCCTGCATAACCTAGCTTCCACTACTCTTACCCATAACTTCATGCTGTGACTGGTCAATATCATCCCTCTGTAGTTATCACAGCTCTGCACATCAACTTCATTCTTAACACTGTATCCAAAGACTTTGTCGCCACTCCTCATGCAACCTCACACTTCCTAAGATATCAGTAAACAGTCTGGCTAACACACCACTGCCATTTCCCCTAAACAACCCCATGCTTCCACAGGTGTATAATGTGGACCAACAGGCTTGCCTGTATTCATCCTCTTCATAGCTATCCTTACATCCTCCTTGTTAAGCCATTGCACTTCCTGATTCACCATACCCACATCATCCAACCTTCTCTGTTTCATTCTCTTCCTTCATCAGCCTCTCAAAGTACACTGTCTATGTGCTCAACACACTCTCCTCACTTGTGAGTACATATACCTCATCATCCTTTATCACCCTTATCTGCTGCACATCTTTCCTAACTCAGTGCATCTGTCTAGCCAAGTGGTACAATTCCTTTCATCCCTCTTTAGTGTCCAACCTGTCATAGGTCTCTTCATATGCCCATCCTCAGCCTTTGCCACCTCTCTCCTTGCCATGCACATCATCTCCTCATACTCCTGCCTACTTTCCTTATGTCTGTGACAATCCCGCTCCTTCTACCCCAATCTCTATCTCTGTATACTGTCTTGTACTTCCTCAGTCCTTGTACTGCTTCCTCCATCCACATGTCACAACAAACACCCTTCTAGCTATCTCCCTTACCAGCTCTGCTGTACTTAGCCAGATATTTGTTAGATTATCACTCCACCCAGTGCCTGTCTCAACTCTTCCCTGATCTCTACCTCACAATCACCCTTTACCAATTCACACCATTTGATCCTTGGTTCTGTGTCACACTCCTCCTCTTCTCAATCACCATCATCTTACATACCCATATTTTCTGCTGCCTAAATGCATTTTCCCCTGTCACCACTTTACAGTCTCCAATTTCCTTCTAACTGGCCCTCCTACATTGTATATATTCCACCTGTGTGCATCTTACTCCACTCTTGTATGTCATCCTATGCTCCTCCCTCATGTTATACTAGGTATTCACCACAGCCACATCCATCCTTTCTGCAAAATCCACTACCATATCACCATCTCCATTCCTTTAACACCATACATACCCATCAATTCCCCATCCCCTCTGTTTACTTCACCAACATGCCCACTGACATCTGCTGCAATAACCAGTCTGTCACCCTTGGGTACAGTCATCACCACGTCATCCAAATTATGTCACATTTCTTTTCTCATCCATCTCAAAACCAACTTGCACAGCATATGTACTAACAACAGTCATCATTAAACCATCAGCTTACAGCTTCAGAAACATCACTCTATCAGACACTTATGTCATCCCCCAAAAACACTCTTAGCATACTGTTCCTTCAGCAGAAGCCCTACCCCTTCCTCCTCCAGTCCACACCATGATAGCACAATTGTGGCCAGCCTACCATACACTCAGCCATAATCCCCTTCCATGTGGTCTCTTGCACACACACAATATTTCAACCATCCCCTGTCCATTATATCATCTAGTCTGGTCCCTATACCAGTCATACCGCCAACATTACCAATTCCTACCCTCAATACCACCCTCCTAGCCTTTCTTCTCTCTTCCTGCCATATGACTGTTGGACATTCTCCAGGGGATGCCTGTCAGTGCAAAGGCTACTGTGCTATTGAATGACTCAAGTATGTTACAGCAATATTGAGACACCGTCACTGATTTTGTCCCATTGCACCCATGTATGCATGGCATCCTACAGATGTCCTGTTGTAACAGGTTGAGAGGGATGACTGTGCAGCAAGAGTGTGAATACAGTGTGCCATACTGACAAAGAACAGACATGTATGTGAGGTATTACCTATGCACATGTCAGTATGAGTAGGTGTATGTGTCCACCTCATGAAAACAGACATATGATGCAAAATGTCAGTTAAAAAAGCTGTACATGTTGTATACATGTGTAATCTTAGTTACTGTGCACCCAAAAAAGTGACATTTCTACAGCTACTGGTTGTTGCATTGCCCTGACACAGCCATGGTTATTACATTAAGTATGATTATCATTACTAAACTGGAGAGGTGTCCAACTGTGTTATGACTTTGTGGCCATGCCCACTACAAACAACTGCTTGAACACATACATGGCTGTATGGACTCAGCAATACCTTACTTGTCATAGCTGCCTCCACCAAAGTCGATTAATCCCCTTTGCTGGACAGCAGCATTACACAAACCACAGACTTGCCCCCTATAGTGGCTGTACAGGGCAAAGAAGGGACAGGAACCAACCTGGTAGCATATAAGGTCACAGGTTGTTTACTGTAAAGCCAACTATGAGTACAAATTGGAGACATTCACCTTGGGCAATCACAAGGCCATCTTGTCATATGTTTGCAATCTCAGAAGCAACAAACCAACCCAACCTGTAATGGTGGCCAATCAGATCACATACACACACAACATAGCTACAGGCAACCTGCTGCAGATAGGGTTAAGGCAAATATCACCCCCTGGCTCAACATTACTATAAGCAGATATGTACTGCACCCACACCCCTCCCCTCATCACCAGTGAGCAGGTACATACTACCTACTTACTGAAAGGTAACACATGTAAGTATCCATGGATGTTATATCATCCTGTCTGCATTCTACATGAACTTAGGCATGTGCTCCCAGCTGCATTACACACTGAAGTCACACCAAGCCCCAACACCATCCACATGGAAGATGGCTGTCATCCATTTACACAGACCTGAATGAGGAATGGCAGATTATGCAATCAACTTGCCCTCACTGTGGACAATATGACTCATCAGGACCAGGAGTGCAATGCAAGCTGATACTGTGCTGATAGATTACAGGGGTATGGTGTGGCTGTGAGTGGTGGCTACTGGTATGGTTGTAAGTGTTGGCTACTGGTATTCAAGGTACATGTGTAGGTACTGGACATACTGTTGCCAAATGTATAAGGTCCTGTGATGTGTTTCCCTGTTAGTGTCTACCAGGTGCAATATTACATCACTGGTGGGAAACCTTTTCACCAGCAGAGTGCAACCAGATAGTAGAGGCCATAATACAAAACCCCACAGTACTGTTGGGCCAAAGCCAGCAACATCTGCGGAGAGGACCACTCTGTGGGATGACCCTGCCAACAGGGTAAATTAGGTGGGTCTGCATTCATGTACATATGAGCAGATGTGGCATCATGCCACCAACCTCATACACCATGCCTGGCAAAGGGCTGCTGCAGTTGTCAGGGACCCCACAACCACAGGTGTGGGCCCAGCCATGTAGTCCCTATTGATAGCAAATGAGGAACTCCTTGCCAAGCTTGTGCCACCCATCACAGTACAACACAAGGGTACAAAGCCCCACTTGCTGGAGGTGGGTGGCACCCACACAATGGACAAGGAGCATGCAGGTAAGGTCCCAGTGGGGATTAGTAGACTACTGCATGAGGCATACTTGTATCTGTACATTATCTACATGGATGTGCCAGGTCATATTGCAGTTGTGGATGGGGATTTCTAATACACAGAAGTGTAAATCTATGGTGAAGGACAGCAAATTGTGTAGTATTGGGTGTTGTACTGTAAATGTGTAGACATGCTGCATCTATCCTTTACTAAGGGCACATGTGAGTCGGCTGACAATAACTATCTCCCACAACAACATAGGTCACTATGGTCTGAATATAGGACAGCAGCCTGAAGCTGGTGAGTATGGAATTGTTCAGTTGTGCTTTGGCAATATACCACACATGTGGAGGGCATGCAAGTTACCATGCACACAACTATGACTAATAGCCATATTGCTTTATGTACATGTTCACTCGTGGTGGGGTTAATTGTATTGCATCACAGTAGTCACCACAGGGGCCTATCTGAAGGGAATGTAACATTCCTGTAGCATTCCTCACAACCTGTAAGTGCAAGATATCTGGACAGACACCATCAAAATGTGTTGGACAAAGTGACTAAGGTAGGGACATGTATGAAACATTACTGCTATACAGTGAATATAAAATGTATACACACACCTGCTAAGATGCCATTGGTTTCTGATATATACTGATTGAGAACACAATATGTCAGTCCACTCCTTTCCCAATCTTTAATCTGACCCATGACATGAACAATTCACTTGTAAAACCAAGCATCTGGACTCATGTATTGCACCTACAAGCCTGGACAAGTGTGAGGGTAGCAAACATTGTATCAGTATGCTGTTTCAGTCAGGTATGATACCTGGTGCTGCCATTTGTGTCAGTACACTCACTTTGGCCTATTGGCAACAATATCACATACATGGGCATTGTTAGGGCAGAAAAAGCACTAATATGTTCCAAGCATCTGGATGTTCCAGGCACATCTGTACAGGGGTCTGGTATGGCCTGTACAATGGTTTTACATGCTTCATATGAGGCAGAATACCATTACCACACTATATAAAGTAATGGCATCAGGAGGTGGTCACCTGCCATGTATTTTGGTACACACAGCAAAATGGTATCAGCCACACAATGTATGGTCCACACACACACACACACACACACACACACACACACACACACACACACACACACACACACACACACACACACCAGTATTGAGATTAGAACTCCTACCTATCTATTTATGTCTGCTACAGTATTATGCAGTTCTCAGATGCACCACAGAGCTTATACAGTTTTACCTTATCCAAAGGTACTTGTAAGGTGTATGACATCAACAGGACTACTAAATTAGGATGAGTATGGTGGTACACAACTCAAAATGATATAAGCCACACAGTATCTGATTCACACACACACACACACACACACAGACACCAACTTGCTGGTATTGAGATTAAAACTCTTGCCAATCTATTTATTTGTATTATGGTATTACGCAGTTAGCAGACACGCCATGAAGCTTACACAATTTCATTTTGTCAAATGGTACTTCTAAGGTGAATGACAACAGCAGTAGTTAAGTAGGGTGGGGGAAGTGTAAAGGGTGGTACACAAGTCAAAAATGGTATAACCCACACAGTACATAATTTACTCACACACACACACACACACACACACACACACACACACACACACCTCTACATCCCACTTACATGCAAACACACACACACACACACACACACACACACACACACACACACACACACACACACACACACACACACACACACACACACACGCAAACCCACACACACACACAGTTGCCAGTATTAGGATTAGGACTCCTGCCTATCTAATTATTTCTACTATAGTGTTATGCAGTTATCAGATGCGCCACGGAGCTTACACAATTTCACCTAGTCCAAAGGTACTTCTAAGGTGAATGACATCAACAGGAATACTAAATTGGAATGAGGGGTAGTGTAAAGGGTGGTACACAAGTCAAAAATGGTATAACCCACATGGTACATGATACACACACACACTTGCCAATATTGAGATTAGAACCCCTGCCTAGCCAGTTATTTGTACTTTAGTGTTACACAGTTACTCCATGCACTACAGAGCTTACTGGACTTACACCTGGCTAAAGGTGCTGATAACTGCACAGCTGAGGTAAAGTAGTGCAGGTGGCAGGAAGTCTGCCTTCAGTTTCTCCCTTACATCATGCTAGTTATTTCTGTCTTGCACTTAAAATAGCATTATAGCTTTGCACTACAACAGTTGTATTAATAAGTGTATCACACCTTGGAGCCGTCAGCAGTACTCATTCATCGCGGAAGTAGCCCCAGTACGTAATAGTTATGACCACCCCTCCTGGCATGACTGAAGTGTGGTTTTCTGTGCTTTCACCCATTAATCTGGTATACCTGTCCATTCTGAGGCACTGTTACAACTGCCTCATGTACACAGACAACCCTCTCCTCTAAACTCCAAGCACTCAGACCAGTGAGAGTTACCCCTATATCACTTAATGTAGAAATATGCACTCTCCAACAAAGACTGGACTAGCTGGTCAAGAAGGTAAGATCAACACCTGCACCACACCATGTGGATCACATAGCTTGCCCAACACCCACTATGACAACCCTGACATACACTGAAAAGCCACACACTCACCTTCACCGAGGCACTCAATGGACATTTACACAAACAGCACAGACCAGCAAGACAGACACCCACTCAGAAACTATGACATAGCACATGCCAAAGGACACATATGTCACCTACACAGTGTGCTCCTCAACCTAAGTTCCTAAGACTAACCACCTTGCATAATACAGTGATCATGGGTGACTCAGTACTGTAGCACACAGATCTCCCACTCACTAAGTTGATTATGGAGGAGGTAACAGTCAATTGTCTATCACATGCCAGCATCCAACACATGCCACACCCAGTCAGGCCACTCCACAACTACAAGTATCTCTCTGTCATCATCCATGTGGGTGTGAATGACCTGTGACACACCTCCCTGAACTACATGACAAGAGACATGGTTGAACTCTCGAATTATGTGGTCCAGGCAGGTGTGACAGTAGCCCTGATTAGTATACTGCCATCACCCAGAATGATGCTGCAGTACTATCAACAGATAATTGACTGCAACATTGGTGTACATGTTGTGTGTCATTCTTAGGGGATCCAGTATCTCTCTACTAGGGATAACATGATTTACAGACCTCAATGCCTTGCCAGAGATGTCCTACATCTGTCATCCCTGGGTTTCCAGGTACAGGGTAAGTGTCTTGCCACCCCTATAGTGTCTTATTAGGCAGTGGTCCAAATCAAATTACCACCATAACAGACATGTTTGCAATCTGAGGGTCATACTGCTCAACAGTAGACATCTAACTGACAAGATGCAGTCACTCAAAGCACTCCTCAGAGTAGAGGATATTGACATTTGTGCTATAATGGAGAGGTGGTTCACATCAGCAGACAGCAGCCTTGCACTAACAGGCTATGACACATTCAACAGCTGTCAGCCCCCAAACATGAACCACACCTCCAAATGTCGTGTTGCCTCCATGTTCATAATGGATATGCACACCTCCAGACTAGTATCCCACCATAATGCATCAGAGGTACTTCCAGTACAAGTGACTTTGGGTAATGGTGCAATCCACACCATAGCCTGCTATAAGCCCCATCTATGTCCCTACACTGTCAATGCACATTCCTCAACACCCTGGCATCTGTGAAGGTCCATCCCAGCAATGACATAGTAGGAGACTTCAACTACCCTCCATCACCTGGGAAAAGTAGTCAAGCAGAAGTACACTAGCCCAACCCTTCCTGGAATTCATCAGTTCCAATGCCCTAGACCAGCTCATACTGACCCCGAGTCGAGGATGCAACAACCTTGACCTGTGTTGATTACTTACATATGGGACTGTTGCTTGACCACAGTTGTCAATCCCTACCTGGTCAGATCCAAACATGGTGTAATCAACATGGAGCTCAACATCTCTCACCCCCCTCCCCCACAAAGGTAACCACCTTACAAAACCTCTCCAAAGCTGACTTTTCAGTCATAAAAACAGGGGTGGATGACTTCACTGCACCCATGCCAATGGGATATAGCTGCATGACTGTCGAATCATGCACATATGAACTGCACAAACATGTACATGGATGTATGGTACTAGCCACAGCCAACAGAACCCAGACACTGTCCTCCAAACACTGGAAGCAAATGTGATGGTCCCCTGCCATTACTAAAGTGTACAATAAAAGGAGGATACTGTTGCAGAAAAAAGGTGGTGTCCAAAGACTGGTGAACCGCCTTAGCCTCAAACACAACTTGGGATCCCTCATGGAATCATCTACAGCTTTCTAAACATACTGGAAAATATTAATATACAAAGAAACACCCTAATACTGGGTGATTTCAACTACCTTGCTGTTAATTGGGAAAACTGCTTGTGTACCAACACCTTTGCCCAACGGTTCTTGGAATTCATAAATTCCAATGCCCTGGATCAACTAATCCAAAGTCCCACCAGGGGCTCCAATATCCTAGACCTGGTCATGACCAACATGGGAAATCGATGCTCCACACCTATGGTCACCCCCTCATTGGTCAGGTCAGACCATAAGCTAATCACCCTTAACATCCACATCCCACCCCCACCCCCAGTAAGGAAACCTCCATAAAAAAACTTCTCCAAAGCCAACTTCATGCTACTCAAGTCAGAAGTTACAAACTTCATGACACCCATGCAGATGGGAACTGACAGTATGACTGCTGAGTCCTACACTAAGGCACTGTATGAGCACATCCACTCATGCATGAATCGTGCCATCCCAAATCGAACCAAGATGCTCTCCTCCAAAAAAAGGAAGCCAATCTGGTGGTCCCCTGCCATAAACAAACTTTACAACAAAAGGAAGAAACTGTTGCAGAAAAGAGGAAAATCCCAGAATGCAAAAAACTCCCTTACCAGCCACAGTAAGAAGCTGAGATCCCTCATAAAATCCTCCAATGCTATTTACGAAAATAAAATTGCCAAAGATTCCAAAGACCAAAGACAACCACAAGGCATTCTATAACTATGTCAAGAATCTAAATGGCAATGCTCAGATCTGCTCTGAGCTACAACAGAATGGCATTAAATATACTAATCCCAAGGATATCGCCAATATCCTGGCAGATCAATTCAGTGCCAACTTCATCCCCCTTTCAACCCCTAAATGGCACATCTCAATACTGGAGTACTGCCAAATTCCGGTAATAATGGCCACAAAAGAATGCACTATCCAAAGCTAAGAATACAGCATCCATGGGGCCAGATGACATCCCAGGCTGTGTACTACATAAACTACAAAATGAACTGGCACCTCACCTAAGTGTCATGTTTAATCATACCCTCATCTCAGGCTTCGTGCCCACAGAGTGGCACACAGCTACAGTTATCCCACTCTACAAGGGGAGATCCACCTTGGATCCCAGGAACTACCGCCCCATCAGTCTGATGAGCCTAATCTGCAAGGCCATTGAAAGTATTATCATGGAACTTATAAACAAAGACATTGGCAACCTTAAAACACTGGACCCCACCCAGTTTGGGTTCATGAAGGGGCGATCTTGTCTCCTGAACCTGATTGACTTCTTTGAATCAGTCTCCAGAGCCGTGGACAAGGGTAAGGCAGTCCACACAGCCTATCTGAACCTTGCCAAGGCCTTTGACACCATCCCCCACTCTGGAATCATAGATAAACTTACTAAACTGGGCATTAATCCCTACATCACTCGATGGGTTGCCAGCTGGCTTACTGACAGAACCCACACTATAAAAGTATCTGACACCAAATCCAGCTCCAGACAAGTGACAAGTGCAGTACCTCAGGTTTCAGTTCTGGGACCTCTCTTGTTTGGCATCTACTTCTCTGAAGTACAGGCCAACACTAAGGGACTCTGGCTAACAAAGTTTGCAGATGACTGCAAACTGGGAGCCATTACTGAATCCCCAAATGATGTGGATTCTCTACAAAAGGGCCTTACAGAAACAGATGCTTGGTGCCAGAGCCATGGGCTCAAGCTCAATGCCAAGAAATGTATAATTATCCCCTTTAGGAAAAAAACATGTACCCGTGAAGTACTACATGGGTGGCAGTACACTAAACACCGAAAGTGTGATAAAAGACACAGGGACACAGGTGGACAATGGTCTCACCTTCAATAACCGCATCACCACAACAGTCACAAAATCCTTCTATGTGGCACACCTCATCACTAAGGGCTTTTCATCCATAAAAAAGGAGGTCATTGTCCCACTGTACTCATCCCTCATTAGACCCATTATAGAATACAATGCCCCAATTGGTATGTACTTCTCAAGACATCTGCAACAACTAGGAAGGCCGCAGAAATACCTCACTAAAAGAATCACAGGCCTAAAGCAGATGCCCTATGCTGACTGCCTTAAAAACTCCAGTTATACTCTGTCGCATATCGTCTACTCTGAAGCAATCTCTGCTTAACATACAAGGCCATTTCAAACCCAGAGCTGTTGGACATGCTACACTTAAAGAAATCCCAATCCCTCAGAGCCACATGCTCCAGGGATCTAAACCTTGTCATCACAATAAATAAAACATGCTGGAGGAATTGGTTCCTGACTCAGAGACTCCCCAGACTCTGGAATAGACTGCCTATATATGTCAAGCAGAGTGTCTCTTTGGCCCTCTTCAAAAGGAACCTTGATGATTGGATGGAAGATAATAAATTCATCCTGGGGATGTCAGTCACCCTGCTAGACAGGGGTCAAGGGAAGTAAATAGTGTGGGAAAAAATAGTCAGGGAATTGTTATGGCTAGGCTTGTATAGGCCCTAGGGCCAATAGCCTAGTACCACCCTATGAACCTATGAACTTATACAGGCAGATATGAAGGCAGACTTGCAGCAGACACTGATGACAATCACAAAAGCTTTTGATAGTTATATCAACAACCTCCACAGCAATAACCACAAGTGCTGTGAGATACTGCACAATGCTAATTCCTATCCTGAGATAACAGATATTGGCCATAGTCTTGCCAACACATTCAGTGCCAGCTTTAACCCTCTCTCCCCCCAAGGGGGCAGTCACAATGGCAGATGAATGCCAGGCACCTAGCATTACTGCAGGCCAGACTAGACCTGCATTGTCCACAGGCAAGAATACAGTTTCCATGGGACCCCAGCATATCCATGGCTGTGTTCTACATGACATACAAAGAGACCTGCCACCACATCTGTGCACCCTGGTCAGTCACAGCCTCACCTCAGTCTTTTTCCCCCCAAAATGGTACACTGCTATGGTCATCCCTCTCCATAAATGGGTAGCATCTACAGACCCTGGAGATTATTGAGCTCTTAGCCTGACAAGTCTACTATGTACAGGTATGGAACACATCATCAGGGACCTGATTGACCAGAATATGGGTGATCTCCTAACCCCACACAGTTTGGCTTTGTGAATGGCAGATCATGCCTGCTCAACCTGGTTGACGTCTTTGAGTGAGTCAGCACGGCTCTGTATGACAGTAGGGCACTGCATACAGCCTACCTCAATCTGGCCAAGGCTTCTGATACCATTCCTTAGTCAGACATTACTGATAAACCCAACAAACTAGGCATTAACCACTATATCAGAGAGTGGTTTGCAAATTGGTTCACATTACACAGTGTGACAGCGGCAAATTCCAAGTCAGATTGGCAAGCAGTCACGAGTGGAGTTCCACAGGGATCAGTACTGGATAGTGTCCTGTCCAGCACCTACTTCTCAGAAGTCCAGCTCAACACAGAGGAACTCTGGCTGGCCAAGTTCACAGAGGACTGCAAGCTGAACTCCACAAGTGATCCAGACATCCTACAGAAAGGCCACACTGAGACCAATGAGTGTTATGGAAACCATGGTCAGAGGCTTAACATCACAAAATGCATCATCATCCCCTTTGGCAAAACAATCAGTTCCCAGTAAGTACCATATCAATGAGAGCCCAATGAACACTATAGGCATTATAAGAAACCTGGGGACACAGATTGACAGCAACTTCTCCTTCAAGTATCACATTGCCACTGTGGTCAGGAAGATCTCTGTCTACTATTCCCTCATTAGACCACTCCTCAAGTATTATGGCCCATTTGCCATGTACTTCACTAGACATCTGCTACAGCTGCAGAGGCCACAGAAGCACCTCACAAAGGGGTTCCTAGGTATTAAACACACATTCTACACAGACAGACTCAGAAGACCCAAGTTATTATCTGTGTCATATCACCTAATTAGCAGCTATCTGTGCTTGATTTACAAAGCCATGTCTGACCCAGCTGTTTTAGAAATGCTACATATAAATCCATCCACACCACACACTGCAGAGACCTCTACCTCAGTAACACAATCACCACAACATGCTGTTGGAACACTTTCATCACCAAGAGACTGCACATGCCCTGGAATACACTTCCCATACATGTCATGGAGAGCACCTAGCTGACCCTCTTCCAGAGAAATCTTGATGAGTGGATGGGTAATAGACAGTTCAACCCAAGGATCACTGCGGTGGCTATACTTGATACAGGAACTGGGAATTAACATTGGGTGGTACAATGGCAGGGTCCTTCTATGTGCTGTGCTTGTAAAGGCTCCAGGGCCATTAGCCTACTACACACTTGTGAACCTATAAAGAGAATGACATCAGCAGGACTGATAAAGTAGTGCAGTGGATGTTAAACTTATCAAAATACTTTATCCTACAAACAAACACATATACTTGCCAGATGTGACAGTATAACCCCTACCTAACTAGTTATTTGTATCATAGTGTTATGCAGTTGCCGCACACACTACAGAGCTTACTGGCTGAGAGTTGGCCAAAGGTGCTGATATGGGGAATTACATCAGCAGGACTAATAAAGTAGGGCAGTCCTATGAACAGACACACTTACATGATGTGAGAGTAGAACCCACTACCTAAGTGGTTATTTGTACTATAGCATTATGCAGTTATCACACGCACTACAGAGCTTACTGGGCTGAGAGTTGGCAAATGGTGCTGATATGGGGAATGAAATCAGCAGGACTGATAAAGTAGGGGAGTGGGTGAGAAATATATCAAAATACTTCTGCTTGCGAACATGCATACCTACACACACATTTGCTGGATACAAGAGTAGAACACCTGTCAAACTAGTCATTTGTACTGTAGTGTTAAGGATGTATCACATGCACTACTGAGTTTACAGGGCTGACAGCTGGCCAAAGTTGATGATAAGGGACTGACATCATCTGGACTGATAAGGGACAGTGTGAAGTGTTGTGGGTGGGAATGGCATAAAACTGTTTCACCTGTAAACAAACAAACAAACACAAAACTCCCTGTCTTGCACACACAACTGTCACACACACATTTTTACATTTGCCAGGACTGAGAATAGAACTCCTACCTAACTAGTTATTTGTACTATAGTGTTATGCAGTTATTGCACATGCCACAGAGCTTATGGGGCTGAAGCCTATGGAAGGCACTTCTAAGATAACTGATATCTGCAGGACTGGTAAAGTAGGGAAAGGGGAAGTGAACTGGGTTTGAATGGACCCAAAAGGTTTTAGTTGTAAACACACACTCTTTTACATTTGCAGGACTGAGATTAAAACTCCTACCTAACTAATTATTTGTACTATCATGTCATGCAGTTATCGCACGTGCCACAGAGCTTATGGGGCTGAGACCTAATGGAAGGCACTTCTAAGATGACTGATATCCGCAGGACTGCTAAACTAGGGAGAGGGGACGTGTACTGTGTTTGAATGGACCCAACAGCTTTTAGCTGGGAAAACACACACACACACACACACACACACACACACACACACACACACACACACACACACACACACACACACACACACACACTTCTACATTTGCCAGGACTGAGATTAGAACTTCTACCTAACTAGTTATTTGCACGATAGTGTTATGCAGTTATCACATGCACCACAGAGCTTATGGGGATGCTCCTAACAAAAGTGACTTCTATGGTGACAGACATCTTCAGGACTGCTAAAGTGGGGTAATAGGAAGCGCACTGGGTGGGGAAGGCCTGTTCATTCCTAGATCCTACTGACAGTTCTCTAAGAGTATGAGCATGCCCAGTGTGTCCTTCTATAGTACATGTGGGGCTCCATTCCAGGAATTGTTTTACTCCAGACCAGTTTGTTTTGTGCTACAGCCATACCTCTCAACCTGTTGGTGCAGGATATCTGGAAATACCCTATCAAAATGTGGGCACAATGGTCTATACAGTGATTGTGAAAATTTATCTCAGTAATGTATGGGTTGCTAGGGTTTCAGGGCTTGTTTTAGCAGACATCTGTCATAGATGCCATTTGACACTGTCATGTATTGTTTCAGTACCTCATTACATACCTCCTCAGATCATCACAGTGATTTACCAGAGGAATACAGGATGGATGATGCACACACCAGGTTTACGGGCCAAATGCATTATTGCACAATCCGGCCTGTTGAGGGTGTGCCTGCAAGCAACTGACTGCTGGTGCTGTGGAAATGGTCCAGCACCTTGGTGATATATTACAATGGTGGAATCTCTAAGCATTTATGTTCTGACATGGTCTGATTTCCAGTCCACAGTTCGGTAATATAAGTCAGACAGGATCAGGGTGACAGGCGGACTCCAGAGAGATTTGAAGAGGATAGGATATGTGGGGGGGGGGGTCCTGGGCAGATATGTTTGCCTATAGCTACCAGTACTTTGCATTGGGTTCTCCTCAATTGGTGACTGCACTTGGAGGGTCTTGTGTGTGTCAGACTGTTTGACCAGACTGGAGGTGTGTGTCACACATATATGTATGGCCCACCTCATTTTGCTTGGATGTCCCATGCTGGGGTCAGAATGTTGCATAAGATAAGTGATCAGGGATGGGTGTGTTACTCCCCATGGCTGTGGCCCAGGGTTCTGTGGGTGCAGACATTTCACCATCTTCCAGGGTTAGGCCTGCATGCAGTGAGTGCATTCCCATGTTTAAACTCCTAGCCCTGCCAGTGTCGACTGCACAGAGTATCACAGATTGTCCACATCCATGACTCATATATCTTGTTGGTTACTCAAAGAAGTGTGGTTTTCCAGCAAAAGTGTTTTGCAAGTTACTCAGGGTTGAAGTCAGATATTACTGACATTTAACATTGCAGTTTCAGACTTCATACCCCTCAGACATTCCATGCTAATACAAATCATTCCATCAACTTTATAACATTATTAGAGCAGTATTTCACAGGTGCCCTTCTCTTTGGACATTCATCACCCCATTATTCATAGCTTTGTCCAGATTTCTGGCTCCCTGAGGCTGGCAGGTTTGCTCCTAGCAGTTATCAGTATGGCCTTTCTTTGCATTTTGTAGACTGTGTTATGTTGGTGCTATGGATCCCATGACACTCGCTAAAGGGCACTGTGGTGAGGCATAGGCATTTGCCAGAGGCCTGTAGGCCAGGTGTGACATATGCAGGCCATCTGTAGCAGGGCAGTGCATTCTGATGATCATATGTTCCCAGGCTGCTGGCAGGAGACACCCCTGGGATGGCACCAGTAAGTTGACTGTGGGTGTTCCTGACAATTGCTTTCTGGTACTATTGCACCATCACTCTGGGTGATAGCTGGATGCTGCTTAAGGCTAGGAACATGTTAATGCATTTCTATGAAACTTTGGGGGGGTGGCACAACTGTACACGATACACATCTGCACAAACTGTGCTGATATTTGCTTAACATTTTGGTCCCATTTAGCATAGTGGTGTGCCCTGTCTTTCAGACTACATGCATACCAGTATCAACCACAGGTCAGATTGTTCTGGCATAGACATTTCTACTTTCAGACTTCTTACCTTTCAAAGCCATACTGCCAGTGCCAGACCTGCTGTGATATCACTGTGTAAAAGTCTATGGGTGGGGATTTCATGGATGTTGCCATATGGGGGCCTTTGTCAGGCATTTCTGTATGGTTTTCTACAGCTGGTCTGCTGTGTGGGGTTGGTGGTGGGTGTGGACCCTCACTTTGACATCAATGCATGTGACCTATGACCCCCCCCCCAGTTATTTGGCTCACCACATATAATGCAGTGGTATTTGTCAACTAGGGTGGTACTGCATGGTGTGGGTAGGGCAGTACTGGGGATACACTTCCTGCTGTCCCACAGAGCTGTCAGTTGCCTGCTGCTATCCCAGTTAGCCATCCCATTCCCTTACATGCTTGATCAATACCATAGATATGTTTTCAAAAAATTCCACTCCATTAGTTTATTTTGTTACAGAGACTGGCTTACTTTGTGCCTGCAGCTGTTGTTAGGGTGGTGCTTCAGGGCTGACTATGTCAGATGTACACAATACACTCCCTATACATGGTCAGGTATAGGTGGTTCGATGTTTGGCATCCATTTTACTGCGTGTGCAAGTCAGAGAGACAGAGAGAGAGAGAGATCAGTCCCTGGGGCCCTACAGTGTCAGTGTATGTACTATGCGTTGCCTCTTTGCCAAGGCCCCAGGGCATAATGGGCATGTCTCCGTCTGCCTACAGGGGCAGGCTCAGGATGTTCCTCCAAGTCACTCTGTGTCTGTGGCAGCCTTGGCAATGGTGGAGGGCTCTGTGGCCCTTCCTCATTTTGTTCCTGGTGCAGCTGCTTCTTCAGGATCATACTGTGCAGCGTGGCACATGCTATGAATATGTGTGCACATGTGGCTGGAGAGCCAAGGCAGTAGAACCATGACTTGAGCATCCCAAGTACATGCGCTTTAATGATCCTGGTTTGTGCATGTGCTTCATTATGGCATTCTTGTGTGGGTGTGTGTGCATTTCTGATGGGTGTCATCAGCCACAGCTCCAGTGTATAACCAGCATCCCCCACCAGCTAGCCATATGGGATGTCACCTCTGGCAAACGCCCAGTACAGCTGTGATGAATGCCAGATGTGGGAGTTGTGATAGCTTCCAGGGCTTCCAGCACACACGTTCATGATAATGCCCTAGGCATTGCACATGACCTGGCAGTTGATGGAGGTGAAGCCCTTGCGGTTTATGTAGACCCTACCCTGTTCACCAGGTGGTGCTTTGATGTGTATGTGCATGCAGTCTATGGCATCCAGTACCACAGGGTAGTCTGCTACATGGTGGAAGAGACGCATATTGCTGGTCCTCTCCTTAACGGGTGCTGGGGAAGTGAATGTGCTCAGTGACATGTGTTTGCATGGCATCCAGGAACTGGTGGAGTATCCTGGATGCAGATGCCTGTGAGACTCCCATGATATCCCCAGTTGGTCTTTGGAAAGTACCTGTAGCTAGTACTCTTAAGGCTACACATACCTTGGAATCCACTGGGATGGGTTCCCCTCTGTTGGCTCTGGCTCTGAGGTGAGGCCAGCACAGCTCAACAAGTTGCTGAAGTATGTCCCTGTCCACCCTGCATTGCTCTACTATCTCCAGATCATGTAGCCCCTGGTAGGTTACCCTGGGTCTGAACACTCTTCTCCTCCTCCTCAGTCTGAGTTGGTTGTCAGCATTTTCCTCCTCACCACCCTCAGTCTCTAGAACATGCTGATAGATCAGAGCAACAGCAGCCCCTAACATGTTTTGTTAGATTTGTCAGTTTAAAATTCCCCCGAATGTGTACACCAGTGGTGTAGAGTTTGTGGAAAAAAACAGACTGAAAGGTGTTTCCATAATTTATAGTAGTGTGCTGGGGTGCTGCCTGTGTGATTGGCTGATTCTGATACATTCCACTTGCCAGCTATGGTTATTTTCCTTGATTGCTTTTCTCCTGCAGTTTCCCTTTTCCATTTCCTCCCCGTTGAAGCCCTGATGCATGCCACACATTCCCAGTGCTCAAATGTCAACATTTCTGCTATCCCGTGTTCTTTTTTTTTTGGTGTTTTTGGCCTGGTGGGTGCCGCACACACCTGTTTCGCTAAAGTAAATAGCTTTCAGCATAACTGGCCCTTCCTAGATGAAATGAAATAGGGAAATACAGCCTCGGACACACACCCCTGCCTTAGCTGTAGGTAAAGGCAAACATGGGCCACTGAGCTCCAATGTGCTTACAGCATTCATGACATACCCCCTTTTCATGTTAACTGCTCCTCCTGTCTACACCATGGTGTTGGAGCACCTACAAGGTTAGGTGCAGTCTGACACTTAGAAGAATTTTGTGATTCAGTATAAATCCCTTCATTTGCATACCCCACTGCCTTACTCCTGAGTTACCACACTTACACTGAGCCTTTCCCCTTAGCAACCCTTATTCCATGGTATTGTTTTCATTCTGCATGCCATTGACTATTATGGCAAAATGCAGATTTCTCTCAAGCTTGAATTTTCTCTTTTTTTTTTTTTGTAATTTCAGCACGATCCTGTTTGTGCACTGCTGTCCTATGCTTAAATGTCTGAGATCGGCCAAAAAAAAAAATAAACTATTTTTCATGCCAATAACCATGTATTTGGCCATTGTCATGCCTAATTAAGGGACTACATGCTTTCTTTGAAGCTGTCATGCCTCTGTTTTCTATTTTGCAGAAATGTATTCAGCTAATAGCCGAGTACATTTCTGCACCCTACACTGTTCCTGCACAGAGACCTGCCTACTTCCTGAATTGCTAATTCACCTCATTTGCATGTTTTTCACCAGCAAATGAACTGATTAGCATACTATAGACCTTTCTATGCAGGAACAGTATAGGCAGGCTCATGCATGACAAAACAGCACATTCCTGGATAGCTCAGCGGCCATATTCCATGCAGGAGCACCTACTGCTCCTGCACAGAGATTGCAGCTTCGTGAATCCTGGGGTCTGTCACACATTCAGTATTGGGAATTTCTAACTGATATCCCAGGTAAATAAAGAAGCATCATATTAGTTCACCAACTGATTTGTTTATATAAGTAAACCAGCCTATTTTAACCATCCTATGACCTTCCTAGTGGAAGTGTTACTAAGCTGTTCGTATGCTCTCCATATAATGCTCTCCATATAATGCTCATTTGTTCCACAGGATGAGAGCTAATGCTCCTCATTTTTCAGATCAAAAGTTGAGAGCAGTAAGAAGTGTTACATTGAAAATAATTGTAAGGTCTACTGCTGGCAAGGCATAAAAGGCCAGTGGGCCCAGCTGTTTTGCATATTCTATGATTCTGTAATGCAAAACCCATTCTCCACTGCCTTACATGAACTTACATGAAAAATAATGCATTAAGCATACTTAAACACTTTCCCATTTTATAAAAGAACAAAATCCTAAATACAATTTAATTAACTATTCAGAGTAATACAACAACTTTGAAATAGAGTAATTTCTAAATAAACCTATGCACTTGGGTAATGTGTAACCCTCAATCACACTTCAAACTCTTTGCTGCCCCCCCCCCATGTCATGTAACTATCCCTTCTTGATATGTACAAATACAGGCAATTTTGTTGAAAAGTGAATTGTAAAATGCAGCTAGTCAGTTTTCAATGTCCCATTAACTAAATGCAGCCATGACCCTAAGCGACATTAAGGACTCTGAAGTTTCAGGGTTAATATTTTAAAATAAAGTATCGCACCATTCCTTAAGGCAAGAGCAACAATCCTTTGCTTGTTTGGAACTGGCAGAACAGATACCTTTGATCCACTTGACAAAAGATCTTGCAACAAAAGATCTTAATTGGCTGTATTATGGGTTTTTTTTAGTTATTTTTAATCAAATTGGATGACCGAAAAATCACATGTGTGGTGAGCAGCCATTACTTGCGGGTGCCTCCCAGCCTGTGAAACGTGCTTCATGACACTCACTACCCAGTTGGGAACCAGCCTTGCAGAAGCTAAATATTACCTGCCCTACCATCCCCATTGTACTACCCTAGAGAAGCACAGTCCAAATCATGTCCAGAAGATGCAACTTACCAAAAATGCTACACAATTATGCCGACAACCACGGCATGGACGATATGGCCAGAACCCATGACCAGGTACTATACCTCTCAACTGTACAGATTTTTGCAGAATATCCAGATTTTTACCTCATATTTTTGGTCAATTTTTCATAAAAGTGTAGTTTCCTCACAAATTAGTGGCAAATTCTTAAAGGCTGAAGTTTGAAAATAATGACAGACATTTGAATTTCAGACTTCATACCCTCCAGAAAAATTCATGCCAAGACAAAACCTGTTACTTTATCAAATTTCTAAGTTTGTACGAGCAGTATATAAAAATTTCCCTATTTTTGGACTTTGCCCACTTTATTTATGGTTTTGTCCAGATTACTTACTCTAACAGGTTGAGGGGAATCTCCAGTACCACCACCATCAATAGTCCCACACATAACATTCACTGAAAATGTGGTCAGTTAGAGGGATATCATTCACCTTCCACACAAATATAGGGTTTTGTGCCTCACAAGATAATATATTGTCAGACCCTAGCAAAAATAGAAAAAATACCTAACAATTCATACGTATTTGAGTATTAATTTTCAAACCAAAAACCCACCCACAGTGAGTTTCCAACTATTTTCCTCATTACAGCCACAGTCAAGCAAAGAACTAATTTCTGAACCCATGAGCTCTTCCATTACCATTCCCCTAGCTTTTAATGCCACACAGTACATAAGCGACAGACAATTGTTACTCGCGGGTGCCTCACAGCTGGTGAAACACCCACACATTCTCGTCAGTAATTCATATGAGCAGTAAGCCTCCACTATTCACTACTGTATTTAGCAATCTTGTTTCTACAAGATTGCTAAATTTGCCACTGGCTTAACCTACTGCAACCACCACTGCAATGCCCTTAAGGAGCTAAACTGGCTGGAATTCCCCCACTATCTTGATTACCTACGGCTATCATTTACACAAAAACTAT
Source organism: Protopterus annectens (assembly GCF_019279795.1). Classification (NCBI taxonomy): domain Eukaryota; kingdom Metazoa; phylum Chordata; order Ceratodontiformes; family Protopteridae; genus Protopterus; species Protopterus annectens. The sequence goes on from NC_056729.1 coordinate 1,129,004,235, forward strand.
TATATAAATCTAACAACTGTCCAGCCCTAAAATCCATCCTCCACACCTACATTCCCACCAGAAATCTTCATTCAAACAATAGACAACTGATAGATGTACACAAGTCCAACAGAAGAGCAGGGAAGTGTATCTATTCATATGCCATAGCTAAACTATGGAACAACCTATCAAATACTATCACCAGCATAGACAACCCCAAGAAGTTTAACCTTACACTAAAAAAACTACCTCTACAATTCCTAGACCTGCGTTTGCTCAAGATGATATTTATTTATCCACACTCCTGTGTCCTCTCCCTCTCCCCACTCATACCCACCTCCTCTAGCATCCCTATAAGCTTTTCCTTGCTCGGCCCTCAAATCTTTCAGCTTTTAGTATACAAACTACTAAGAAGTCATCTCCTCTTTCTCTTAGAACTACTCAAGATAACTCAACTCAAAATCTCCTAGTAACATACCCCTCCTTTCTATTTCTCTTTCCCTCAGCTATTACCCATTAAACCATTAAAATCTTAGTATCAATTTCCTACTCATACCCTTTTGTAACATTTTTTAAAATGTCAAAATTGCCATGTACATTCTTTGCTACCAAATGCTGCTACATAAATCTATGACATGAAGTCTTGAATTTGATGTCGGATATATTTACTGTTTTTGTCTTAAAATGAGTAGTATATTAACTTTGTATGATATATTTACTACAATTGTATTTACCGTTTGGAACTTTTCTCCCCGGGCCTCCACTGAAAATGGGTTTCTGACCCAGTTGGACTTTAATGGTCACCAAATGTCAATAAATAAATAAATAAATACTGCCACTAATAAGTGAGAAAGAAAAGCAATAAATAAGGGATGAATGAAGCATTGCAATGAGCCAAGCTAAAACTGCACAATATAAGCAACCAGCAACTGAACATTAAATCTGGATTTCAGGACTAAATTACATCCTTATGACCATATTCATGTCAGAGTAATGGGCCACAACCATAAAGTCAAAGCCCTACCTATTGTTCATCACCTCGTACATGCAAGCAGTGTAACTCTATTTCCATTGTCTAATTGGCAAGCCCCTTACAGACAGGAATTCCTTATTGGATAAATGCCAGCATGGTACCTACACCCATCCAAAATATATGATCCTGTCCCTTAACTGGAACTGCACCAAATCACAGTTAATGAAAAAGAAGCCTAATTTAATGTATAGGATCAGAGATTAAAAATCAGAATGTAAAATGTTGTTCAATCCATAAACTTGTCAAAGCAGCAAAACGAAGGAAGAACAATCCACCAAGACTGAAGGCTAAAGTGAAAAATAATAAAAATACTTTTAGTAAACAAATGGCTAGCGCTTTCATGTATTGTGCACTTCTTCAGACCATAGCATCAAAATAAAAAACTTTTAAATACACTCTAAACTCCAATAAAAAACTACCCAATCAGTTACCATGACAATTAACAAATTAATGCCTCAATCTACACAATGTTAACACTGGCTTAAGGGGAACACTGTCATCTCCACCAAAAAAGTTATCTGACTGCAAGGTAATTATCTATTTTGTTTCCACAGCTTCAGTCCTATCCCTTAGAGGGACACTTCTGACATTCTTATGAATTAATTGTAAAACCTAAAAGAGAAAAGAATGTCCAGGATTTGCTTTAATATATGAGTGACGCCTCCAGGTGCATGTGCAGTTAACTCCTACTGACGCCTCTAGGCGTCAAATATTGTTTGTTAATATTTGCATCAATGATTCCAAAACCAGGGTATGTAAAATGTTTTAAAAATTTTCATCTTAAAGCCTACGCAATGGCAAACTCAACTTCATTAATATTTGACCTCTGTCAAGTGCAAGTAAATAAATATTAACTGTCTCAGCAACCAAGTAACACACACAGAACTCCTTAGCCTTATATGAATGTGCTCAGCTAGATGAATAAAATACTGCTGAAAGTATGTCTGTAACTTGTGTGGTTGCTGAGATATTTTAAGTTGTTTACAAAATATTACAAATGTAATAGTTAATGTGTTTACTATGACTTATATTAGTTTTAAGACCTGAAATCTAAAGAATACTACCACTATAAAAATAATTTGTGCTAAAGAGTTTGCCATTTATACTCCTTTCATAATCCCTATGGTTCTAGAGATATAAACATTTGTTTGAAATGTGAGGACATAATTTGATCCTGTCAAAAGGCTTAGGCTCTGCCCATTGGAAGTTACACTGCAAACTTCCTGAGCTCCACTGGAGTGAATGAGTTAAGTGCAGTAGTGTTAACATCTCTCCTGATTTCTCCTAAATGCTCCAAAATTCTGTCTTTCAGATAACAGTTTTATCTGCATAGAAACATAAACAGTCTTTATACTTTGCCAGATAGACCGGGGAGGGGGGATTTAATAAAGCCTACACAGTCTCATTTTCCATGTAGGCATCATGCCACGCTGCTTACATGAAAGTAAGCAGGTTTTAGATTCAGTAAACACAGTTGGGCGGTACGCAAGCACGTGCCAACATGGGAAGTTCTGTGGCATGCAAATCACCTCATAAATAGGTGAATGTCATGCATATGAGTCAGGTAGAGTGATCCAGCAAGAAGATAGGCAGAAAATGCACTGAGCTAGCACACTGAGAACGTTTATTGATAGACAAAACAGAAAACAAAAAATGGTGAGCGCTTTCACAACATAAAGTTGCTTCATCAGACAACAGTAAAAGGCTTACACTCTATTTAAATAGTCAGATATCCATTACTCAATTAACTAATTAGGGCTAGCAAGCTGTACAGAATCAAAATCAAGAGAAGCTTACCACAGTGAATCCTACAATAAAGATGCACTATGCATATAATGTTACACACAAAGTTAATAAACATATGTAACCACACTATATACAGTGTAAAAAACCATATACATACATATATAAGATAAAACAATGACAGTAAGACATATAAAAAGCTAAAAACATCTCAAATGTCTTCTAAAAGATCTAGAAATCAGTGCATGAGTGGTCGAGCCTTCAAAAAGGGAACCAAAGTAGTGGCAGCATTCAATCCAGGAAACTTCTCAGCGTTAAGCTTCAGTATCCATTTTTGCTCATGCCCCTCTGTAATATTTTCTATGTCACCACCCCTAGGGTTCGTATAAATATGTTGCAAAACCAAGAATTTAAAAGAATGTGAACGATCATTAGACATAACGTGACAGGCCAGAGCACTGGATTGTTTACAGTTGGTAATGTCTCTCACATGTTCTAAAATACAATCTTTCAACATTCTGTTCGTTTTGCCTACATAATAAGCATGGCATTGTTGACAAAAACAAAAATAAACAACATCAGTGGTTCTGCAATCTGAATATTGATTAGAATGTAACGAAAAATGCCTGGTAGGATGCACATAATTATTTTTGTTATAAACAAACTGACAGGCACTACAGTTCCTACGTGGAAAAGTTCCACGGCGAATAGAGTGAGTTAACTTTTTGCGTGTTTCCCCATGGCAAAGGTGTTGTTTAAGTGGCTTACTGTTCTTAAAACTGAAATGTGGAGTCAGTCCAACCTTGTCTACAAGGCCAGGAACTTCTTGTAAAAGGTACCAGTATTTCTTAACAACATCCACATATTGAGTAATGTTGCTAGAAAACTGGAGAACCACTCTAAAGTCATTCTCAACTGTGGCACTGTGTGTTGCATCTGTGGTGGCTCTGTTGTGATTATAATAAGGTTTGCACCTAGTATCTCTAAGCTTCCTGGCATCAGATATTGCATTATCAATGTCTGCACTAGAATATCCTCTAGCCAAAAACTCAATTTTCAAGTTATTCAATGCAGCTACTGCATCATTGTCACTACTATGTAGCCTGAGTGTCCTAAAAACTTGCCCTCTTAACACATTCCTAGGAATGTGTCTAGGGTGCATACTAGATTTATGCAGCAATGGGTTCTTTCTAGTTGGTTTATGGTATATAGTACTGCGGAGATGATTCAAATCAGATTTACTGATTTTGACATCAAGAAAACTTATGTCAGTGGCTGAACTCTGGTGTGTAAACCTTAGAAAATCAGTTGTTGAATGCAAGTAATCCAAAAATTGGTCTAAATCAGAGCCAGAGCCCTTCCATAACATAAAAACATCATCTACAAACCTAACATACCACAGTATTTGTCCAAATAATGGATTAGTGACAGACAAAACGTTTTGCTCTTCCCAACTAACCAGTGCTAAGTTGGTGTAGCTATTGGCACAAGCAGTGCCCATTGCCATGCCAACTTTTTTCAGGAAAAACTGTTCTTGGAACATAACAATATTATTTTCTAAAATGATTTCTAATAGGGTGCAGATTAACTGTATTTTATTATTAGTCAAAAGTTTGTGCACAGTAAGAAAATCTCTAATACTATCAACACCCCAAACATTTGGTATACTGGTAAACAGAGATTCTATGTCCATTGTCACAAGAACAAATTCCTCATCTCTATCTATCGTCTCCATCCTATTATGTAGCCGCTGTAAGAACATCTTAGTGTCCTTTAAAATAGTATAACAGTTGTCCAGAAAACCATGTAAAGTCCCTTCTACATATATGGAGAGGGGCTCAGTACACCAGCCACTACCTGAAACAATAGGTCTCATAGGTGGAAATAACAAGTCTTTGTGAATTTTAGGTACACCATATATCCTGGGAACAACAGGCTTATGAACATTAAAATACTTAAAAAGTGAATCATCAATCAAATTAGTTATTAACAAGTCAAAAATTAGAAAAGAAACTTTATCTATGATGGCATTTACCATAGATTTAGGAATACGTTGATATGTGGTAGTATCAAGTAACAGTTTCTCCATTTGTGTAACATATAAATCTTTATCTAAAACAACAATGCCGCCTCCTTTGTCAGCCTGTTTAATGATCAATGAATGTAGGCTTTTTAAATCTTGCAAAGCTCTGTACTCTCCAGTAGTCAGATTATAAAATGACATGTTACAAACAGATAAAGCATTCAACTCCCTAAAAGCAATCTCTCATGCATCAATAAAATGTTGACTACCTATGGGTGTAGCTGGAATAAAAGTACTAGGTTGTCTGTACATACAGGCTTGGTTATATGTATTGGTGTTGCCTGCAGAAAAAATACATTTTAGAGAGAGATTCCTATCCAAACGTCTTAAATCTTTTAACATTTCTGCAGGATCAGCCCTCCTAGCAGGAATAAATGATAGACCTTTGTTAAGTAAACTGAGCTGTTCCATAGTTAAGTTAAAAGAAGAAATATTAAAGACTAAACCTGGGTCTATAGACATCTCTTCTTGGATTGCTGGGCAGCTCCGTCCATTATATGAGCCCTGGGTGCTTTGTTGTTGTAGGTTAGACTCTTGGAGCGAGTCCTGAATGGCAGCGCTGCCTTCAGCGAGAAATCGCCCTTCTTTGAGCTGTCTAAAAAAACACTAGTATTTTTCTTACTAGCAGGTGATGGAATAACATTTCCAGCAGATATACATGAAATGCTGGATGTATGCGACGTAACCGTCAACGCATACAAAGGTTTGATAGTGTTAAGAGGCTGATCTCCAGCTACAGGAGTTGCAAATTTGTCCAAAGTAGTAGAGGAAGCTTGTACATTCAAGGCGACATGCTGAGCGTTCGTAGGCATGGACACCATAACCGGCCGATCAGCCGGAATACCGGAAGTAAGACCGGAAGCGCTAGCTGCACTGTCAAATGTTTGAGTGGTATTCGGAGCAAAATTCAAAGTGCTGTTGCCTTGATTAGGTCTATTAGTAGCTTCTTTGGGCCAAGAAAACACATTATTCTTGGCAAAATCAGCTTTATCTCTATTGAGTTTGGATAGTTTAACAGTCTGCAATTTCTTTTCGTATGCTACGATGTTATCTTGTAATTGACTCATTTTGTTCGGAGTTGTGTCACATGAAAAACTGTCTGTAATCTTAGATTCTAGATCAATGATCTGTGACTTCAGATCTGATTCTATAGGTAGAAAAAATTCCAGTAAGAGTTCCATATACTTGGAACTAAATTGCAAGTTCAATTCTTGCCACTTACGAAGTAAAACTGGATATGCATCCCATAAGTGGGCATATTCAATATTCTCAGTCCACGTGGAATGATCTTGGCTTCCAAAGAAGCTTGCAAATGCAGTTGCTGCCATTGTAACCTTTTATATTTGTACATCAGGTTCTCTAAGCTTTTATATTGTTGAAAAAATTCAGGTAGACATTGATTTGTAGAGAAATTGTCATTCACATCAGCATTTGTCTCCAAATTCAGTAGTGAATTAACTGGAATATCCAAAATCCTTAGAAAACGATGATGCTGTCCACTCATGGACTGTTCAGTTGTAGTATCCTCCATTAGACTGTGTGCCCCTTGACCGCATAAAAGAAAATAGTATAAAAATCAAAAACGGTCGTAGGTAAAAGCAAGGTGCAAAAAGGAACCCAAACAAAATGAAAGAAAACTACTGCTTTTTACTCCAACTCATAAATCACCCACTCCATTCTTCTCTATAACCTCTAACAATGCTACAAACATAAACCCAGATACTACCACCCGCCTACTGGGTGTTACAATTGATAACCATCTTAGCTATGATGACCATATTAACTCCACCATAAAGACTGTTAACAAAAAACTTGGAACTCTCTATAGAATTAAACCCTTCCTTACCCCCTCTGCCAGGAAAACTATTGCCCAGACCCACCTCATTTCTACCCTTCTCTATGCCTCTGCTATATATACAAACCTATCTAAAAACATCATCTCGAAACTTTCTACCTGTTATAATAGCATAGCTAGATTTATCACAAGCTCTCCATTTCAAACTCACCATTGCCTTAACCTCAAACAACTAGGATGGCTAGAATTGCAGAACCATATACTCTGTCAACAGTTACTTATCACTCAAAAGATCCTATACCACCCCAATAACACCCCTATCCTCACTAATCTGATTTCACCATATAAAAATCTAGCTACACTATGTTCTGCAAATAAATTCCTGGTCTCCTCAATTAAATCTAACAACAAAGCTGGTGACTCACTTTTCTCAAACACTACAGGTAAAAACTGGAATCAGCTCCCTCCTGAACTTTCTACCCTAGCTTCTACTTCTCTATTCAAAAAACATATTAAAGAACATCTTAAAACTCTGTGGCTTTCTCCTTATGCTAACCCAGACTGAAACATTTTTCCCCTCCTGCTCATACCCCTTCCCCTCTCCCATAACCTACACCTCCAAATCAACTACTTCTCTTTTTTTTCTCATAGTAATAGGATAAAATATAAGGACTTGACTCTGTTGCTCATACCAAACTTGTGTTTAGTGTACTTGTTTTTTTTTTTTTTTATCTAGTTTAACTTTTAGCATAATGTATATAGTCAATATTTTTAATACTATATTTTTCTTTAACCAATACTACCTCTGTACTGTTATTATACATGTCTGTTATATATTGTTAACTTTGTTATTGTTCATACTTGGAGCTTTTCTCCCTGGGCCTCTACTGAAAATGGACATATATCCAGTTAGACTAGCCTGGTCAACAAATGTAAAATAGAAAAATAAATAAAAATAAATAAAAATGCACCGAGCTAGTACACTGAGAACGTTTATTGATAGACAAAACAGAAAACAAAAAATGGTGAGCGCTTTCACAACATAAAGTTGCTTCATCAGACGACAACAGTAAAAGGCTTACACTCTATTTAAATAGTCAGATATCCATTACTCAATTAACTAATTAGGGCTAGCAAGCTGTACAGAATCAAAATCAAGAGAAGCTTACCACAGTGAATCCTACAATAAAGATGCACTATGCATATAATGTTACACACAAAGTTACTAAACATATGTAACCACACTATATACAGTGTAAAAAACCATATACATACATATATAAGATAAAACAACGACAGTAAGACATATAAAAAGCTAAAAACATCTAAAATGTCTTCTAAAAGATCTTGAAATCAGTGCATGAGTGGTCGAGCCTTCAAAACGGGAACCAAAGTAGTGGCAGCATTCAATCCAGGAAACTTCTCAGCGTTAAGCTTCAGTATCCATTTTTGCTCATGCCCCTCTGTAATATTTTCTGTTACCACCCCTAGGGTTTGTATAAATATGTTGCAAAACAAAGACATTTTTAAGTATTTTAATGTTCATAAGCCTATTGTTCCCAGGATATATGGTGTACCTAAAATTCACAAGGACTTGTTATTTCCACCTATGAGACCTATTGTTTCAGGTAGTGGCTGGTGTACTGAGCCCCTCTCCATATATGTAGAAGGGACTTTACATGGTTTTCTGGACAACTGTTATACTATTTTAAAGGACACTAAGATGTTCTTACAGCGGCTACATAATAGGATGGAGACGATAGACAGAGATGAGGAATTTGTTCTTGTGACAATGGACATAGAATCTCTGTTTACCAGTATACCAAATGTTTGGGGTGTTGATAGTATTAGAGATTTTCTTACTGTGCACAAACTTTTGACTAATAATAAGATACAGTTAATCTGCATCCTATTAAAAATAATTTTAGAAAATAATATTGTTTATGTTCCAAGAACAGTTTTTCCTGCAAAAAGTGTGGCAATGGGCACTGCTTGGGCCAATAGCTACGCCAACTTAGCACTGGTTAGTTGGGAGGAGCAAAACGTTTTGTCTGTCACTAATCCATTCTTTGGACAAATACTGTGGTATGTTAGGTTTGTAGATGATGTTTTTATGTTATGGAAGGGCTCCGGCTCTGATTTAGACCAATTTTTGGATTACTTGCATTCAACAACTGATTTTTTAAGGTTTACACACCAGAGTTCAGCCACTGACATAAGTTTTCTTGATGTCAAAATCAGTAAATCTGATTTGAATCATCTCCGCAGTACTATATACCATAAACCAACTAGAAAGAACACATCGCTGCATAAATCTAGTATGCACCCTAGACACATTCCTAGGAATGTGTTAAGAGGGCAAGTTTTTGGACACTCAGGCTACATAGTAGTGACAATGATGCAGTAGCTGCATTGAATAACTTGAAAATTGAGTTTTTGGCTAGAGGATATTCTAGTGCAGACATTGATAATGCAATATCTGATGCCTGGAAGCTTAGAGATACTAGGTGCAAACCTTATTATAATCACAACAGAGCCACCGCAGATGCAACACACAGTACCACAGTTGAGAATGACTTTAGAGTGGTTCTCCAGTTTTCTAGCAACATTAATCAATATGTGGATGTTGTTAAGAAATACTGATACCTTTTACAAGAAGTTCCTGGCCTTGTAGACAAGGTTGGACTGACTCCACATTTCAGTTTTAAGAATAGTAAGTCACTTAAACAACACATTTGCCTTGGGGAAACACGCAAAAAGTTAACTCACTCTATTCGCCGTGGAACTTTTCCATGTAGGAACTGTAGTGCCTGTCAGTTTGTTTATAACAAAAATAATTATGTGCATCCTACCAGGCATTTTTCGTTACATTCTAATCAATATTCAGATTGCAGAACCACTGATGTTGTTTATTTTTGTTTTTGTCAACAATGCCATGCTTATTATGTAGGCAAAACAAACAGAATGTTGAAAGATCGTATTTTAGAACATGTGAGAGACATTACCAACTGTAAACAATCCAGTGCTCTGGCCTGTCACGTTATGTCTAATGATCGTTCACATTCTTTTAAATTCTTGGTTTTGCAACATATTTATACGAACCCTAGGGGTGGTGACATAGAAAATATTACAGAGGGGCATGAGCAAAAATGGATACTGAAGCTTAACGCTGAGAAGTTTCCTGGATTGAATGCTGCCACTACTTTGGTTCCCTTTTTGAAGGCTCGACCACTCATGCACTGATTTCAAGATCTTTTAGAAGACATTTTAGATGTTTTTAGCTTTTTATATGTCTTACTGTCATTGTTTTATCTTATATGTGTATGTATATGGTTTTTCTATACTGTATATAGTGTGGTTACATATGTTTAGTAACTTTGTGTGTAACATTATATGCATAGTGCATCTTTATTGTAGGATTCACTGTGGTAAGCTTCTCTTGATTTTGATTCTGTACAGCTTGCTAGCCCTAATTAGTTAATTGAGTAATGGATATCTGACTATTTAAATAGAGTGTAAGCCTTTTACTGTTGTCGTCTGATGAAGCAACCTTATGTTGTGAAAGCGCTCACCATTTTTTGTTTTCTGTTTTCTCTATCAATAAACATTCTCAGTGTGCTAGCTCAGTGCATTTTCTTTCATTTTGTTTGGGTTCCTTTTTGCACCTTGCTTTTACCCATGACCGTTTTTGATTTTTAAGCAGATAGGCAGCTCTGCAGACCCTGTGTCAGGGTCCATAGTGTACATGGAAAATGTTCATGTACAGAAATGTAGACAGACAAAAGAGGCTGTAAAAATGTAGGTAGATGAACAGAAATGGTATAGCACATACAGATATGAGCAAAACTATCCACCGTGTGTCTGAAAAAATAAAAGAAATAAGTTAAAATAATTATTTTTTTAATAATCTGTGCATGTTTGCCCGGCGCACCACAGTGCAAAAATATGCATCAAAAAATAAATAAGCAAACAAAAATTGGAAAAACAAAAGAAATATGTGACAAAGTGGGTTACAGGATCCTGTGTGGAGTATCTGAAATGGTGTATTGGTGCTGTTGTTAACATGGTAGGGCTTTGAACCATGCTGTTTCCAGGTTCTGAACATAAATCCCTATGCAAATTAGGTGGAGTTACTGAATAGCACAAATGGGTATCTGTGTCCGCATATCCCTTCCGTGTAGGCACAGAACTGTGCTGGTGTCCACACAAGAGGTAGCTGACATCAAGGGATGGTATGTCCAATAACTTCTGGACACCACCATGCTAAGCCTGGAAGTCTTGGGGTGTACACTAAGTACTAAGTTTTGTTTACCTACGGGGCATACATTTCCATGTGTTTACATGGCGTGCTGCTGTGCTGAGCCTGGAAGTATGGGGGGGGGGGTGTACACCAAGTGCTAAGCTCTGTTTACCTATGGGGCACGTGTTTGCCTAACGAGCTGCAATGCTGAGTGTATCTAAAAGGCAATGACATATTAATTAGGTTTGACCCCTATTTAATTTAAACTATGGCCATTAAATTATGCTAATGATATACTAGGCAAGTGGAATGCATCATAGGTAGCCAATCACACAGTCAGCAACTGCAACAGAGAACTATAAAGTAGGCATACACCCTACAATCTGATTTTTTCCACATAGTCTGCACCATTGAAGTCCAGACTTGAGAATTTTAACTGAAAGAATGGTAGGAGCCGGTGAAGGTCTGCTACATCTGTATGTGCTAAATGCTGAGGTCAATGCTGCTACTGCTGCTGAGAATAGGTCTAAGAAGAGAAGAGAAAGACTGTTCAGGCCCAGAGTAACCTTCCAGGTGCTACATAATCTGGAGATTGTAGAATGCTACAGGGTGGCCAGGGACATACTACAAGAACTTAGTGAGCTCTGCCGCCTTCAACTTAGACCCAGAGCCAACAGAGGGGAACCCAGCACAGTGGAAACAAAGGTATGTGTAGCCCTTAGGATAATAGCTACAGGTACCTTACAAAGACCAACTGGAGGCATGATGGGGGTCTCACAGGCATCAGAATCCAGGGTACTCCACCAGTTCCTGGATACCATGCTACCACATGCCAGTGAGCACATTTTTTTCTCCTCACCCCTGAGGCGAGGGCCAGCAATATGCAACAATTCTATCGAGTAGCACACTACCCTGTAGTACTGAGTGCAATAGGGTGCACTTATGTACACATCAAGGCAACACCTGGTGAGGAGAGTTGAATCTACATCAACTGCAAGGGGTACCACTCTATCAACTTCCAGGTTGTGTGCAATGCCCAGGGCATTATCATGAATACGTGTGCTAGTAACCCTGGCAGTTATCACAACTCCCATATCTGGCACACATCCCAGCTGTACCAGATGTTTCCTAGGGGAGACATCCCACATGGCCATTTACTGGGGGATGCTGGCTACACACTGGAACCATAGATGATGACACCCATCAGAAATGCACTCACACCCACTGAAGAATACCATACTGAGGCACACACACAAACCAGGAACATCATAGAGCATGTGTTTGGACTTCTGAAGTCACGCTTCTGGTGCCTTGATATATCTGGTGGAGCTTTGCAGTACTCTACAGCCACATGTGCAGAGATATTCACAGTATGTGGCATGATACACAATATGATCCTGTGGAAACAGCTGCAGCAGGATCAGCAAAGGAAAGGGATACACAGCCCCCCACCAGTGCCTGGGTCACCACAGCCACACTCACAGGAGGACTCAGAGGAGGAACCCCCTGATAATGTCCCTGTAGGCAGACGTAGGTGTGCCAAGTACACCCTCACTTTGGCCAAGAGACAATGCATAGCATATACACTGACAACCTAGTGCCCTAGGGCTGAAACCTTACTCCATCTTACATACATATATTAAAAATAATGTCAGGCAACCCACACAATCTGTACCTAACTATGTATTAGCTGTGTACTGTGTGCATCAGACAGAGTCAGCCCTGAACTACAGTTCTGTCAACTGCTGCATTCGCAAGATAAGTCACTCACCTATACACCACTTGTAAGGAGTACTATAATATGATATCATATGTATGAAACTGCTGAATGTATGCAAGGGAATATAGTGGGCTATTTGGAGAGATGTTACATCCACATGGGACTACAGATACCCAGTCCAATAGTATGTGTTGGAATATTCACTACAGCAGTCAAGGGAAATGTTAAACAGTGGGGGTCACATGATAATTGCACTACTGTCTCGGCCAGCAGATCATGTGCTGTTCTTCCCCCATCCCCAACACATCAGTGTTCCCATACAAATTCTGTAAAAAATAGTCAGCCATGGTATATCAGCAGACCAGGCAATCATAGGGCTGTGACATAGAACCCAATCACACAGTATATGTCTCATGTAACACAGTGATAAAAAGGTACATATGTATGCTGTTGTTAGTGTGATGAAGGACACATCTCTGTCTGGCTGCCTATCTGGCTCAGTGGGCTAGAGATGTTAGTATGGGTAATGATATTGATGGTTTGAATGTGGAAGTATGCATAGCTTTTGTATGTGAGGTATTAGTATGCTGGTGTTTCCACACTAATTAGTGTAAGCAATCTGGACCAAGATAGAAAGAATGGGTGACAAAGGCCCAAAAATAGTCAGACAGTACAGATTGTTTCAATTAACCTAGACAGTTGCTGGTATGAAATTGAGTTGCATTATTACAGAATATCTGAAGGATATAAAGTCCGACACTCAAATGTCTGTCTGTAGTTAGTATTATTCAGTGACTTCAATATACAATAATTTACCAGAACACCACAGATGTATGAGGAACAGACCAGAAATATGAGGCAAAATTTTGCACATTCTGTGAAAATCTGTACAGTTGAGAGGTATGCTGACTGTCAGTCTGTGTGTGGAGTAACAGTATGAACCTCAGTCACATATTAAGTACAGTAGACAGCTGGGGAATTCCATGGACAATTTGAGGGAAGTGCAGTACTGCAGAAACAGGTACAGCTGGCAATGTCTGCAACACACAAAATCCCAGACTGGAGTACAGGTAGGTCTGGCCTGGAGTTACCATGTTAGTACTGACAGTCCCACTGGGCATGCTCTTACACTTAGTTAAAACTAGCACAATTCTGTTGTCTCATCATCAAAATGGCCTGCAATGTCAAAATATGTCTGTACATACAGACATATACGTATACATACCCGTCTGTTTCTATCTCTCTCTCACATAATTAGTATAGCTATCACTATGTACTGTCAAACAGATATATACTGATATATATAGCTATATATATTACAGTGATACATAGACTCTCCACATATATCTACATAACACATATACATATACACACAGAGCTTTATTTATAGATGCATCCCTGTTATAGACAGATGTATGTGTGGATGTACGTATTGTCCCACATACCCTATTAATGGTGAGTAAATCTGCACTCACACATCCATACAGTTGCTCAAAGGAACCAAACTAAGGGTACAATAGTACATAACCTGCACAACTACAGACCTCTGTGCCTGCTAGATGTCACCATGTAGACAGACACAGGTGAGCAGATGGTGTAATGTATAATGTTGTCAATGCTTGCATGGACAGGGCACAATGTCCCTGACCACAGGTTTGCCTATCTAACTGCAATCAGCCACATATGTCCATACTGGTAACTGTACACACATACCAAGGATAATAGTTATTTCACTGCTAGGACACTAGATGCAGAGAACAGTACGAAGCAATATCACTCTGCAGGCCACACATGTTGTGCATCACAAGCCCAGTTTGTGTAATCCGCAAGTACTGTGCCTGCAATCACATATACAACAGACGTAACCTGTGGCATGTGCGATAAGTACTGTGAGCTATAGTGTATAAGACTAGATAGGTAGGGGTTATAATCTCCCTCCAGCCAACTTGGTGTGTGTGTGTGTGTGTGTGTGTGTGTGTGTGTGTGTGTGTGTGTGTGTGTGTGTGTGTGTATCCCCCTGCAATACAATGGACATGCCTTTATGGGCTATCCACCTGCTATTGCACCTTTTGGCCCTGTAACTAGTTGCCAGTTTCCAAACTTCCCCCTCTACAAGGCCTGATGATGTCATCCACCTTAAGATGGCCAGCTGACATTCTAACATCAGACAAAAGTTGTGGCACAGGCAATAAGTACTGTGAGCTATAGTGTATAACATTGGATAGGTAGGGGATCTAATCTCACACCGCCAACCTGGTGTGTGTCTATATCCATATTGAAATAAATCTATGCATGTACAGCAACTGCAAGGTCTCAGCAAATATAATCAAAGACAAAAACATGACACTAGCAAACAGTGGTAGTCATTCCAAAATGTATTCCTGTGTATAAAAACACATAAATAGGAAAAAACAGACTGGTTTTGGCTAGTACATCACATAGCCTTCATCAGTGTATATAAAATTCAGTAAATTAACTCCCTATATATCCAAAAGGTAAAGACATGTGACCAATTAGAACTGCTCATTTAATCCAGGTGTAAATAAGCCACCCAGCTTGATAATCCATTTTCTCTCTTTTTTGTTCAGTATCTCATGCCATCCTGACTTATTAGACCTATTCCCTACAATCTGGTCAATTATAGTAAAATTGAAAGAAGCCTTTTTATGCACTATAGTATGTTTATATAGGGCATTGGTAATTTTATGGTGTTTGATGTCACTAAGGTGCTCAGAAATCCTAAATTTCAGCAGTCTGGATGTCTGTCCGATGTAGAAAGCTGAGCAATTGCTGGTCGCCAGATATATTACCCAATCTGTATGGCAATTTGCAAAAAAAGAAATATCATAGACCTGGCCAGTATTTTTGCTGCTAAAACTCCTGGTCTTCAAAATCCTGGGACATTGAACACAGTGACCATAGGGAAAGCAACCAATAACCGGGACCCCATAATAGTGTAGCTTGAGAACTATGTTCCCCTTGGTAGGACCCATGTTTATAATGGTTGAAATAGGAAGCCAAGTTTTTACCCTTCCTAAAAGAAAAGTGAAATTTGCTCCCTAACATACCACAGAGTCGGTTATCAGCCAACAAGATATTCCAATGATGCTGGACGCTACCCATCACAACCCCAGTATTCCTGCCATATGTAGTAACAAACCATAGAGGGGATACCCCATCCTCCGACTTGTATTTATATTGAAGTAGGCTTTCCCTATCAATGTAATCCACACTATTTTTGCCTTGCAAAACATGTCCTGTCTTATAACCTCTATTACTAAACCTCAGTATAAGGTCATCTCTAAAATGCTGATATCTGCCTTGGTCCAAGCAGATGCATTTTATCCTCATAAATTGAGACTTAGGGATATTCTTACAGATATGTGGAGGATGATAGCTGGTGGCATGGAGAAAGGAATTATATTCAGGAAATTTACGGTAAACTTCTGTCATCAGGGTGTTATCCGAAGCCCTGGTTACCAAGAGATCCCAAAAAGTAATCCTATCTTTATGATAGTTAGCCGTAAATTGTATACCCCACTTATTTTCATTCAAATAATTGACAAAATCTAATAGATATTCAACATCCAATCTCCACACTAATCAGCAATCATCCAAATATATTTTCCAAATGTCCATTTCCTCCAAAAACAAATTATGGGACCTATCAAAGATGATCTGTTCCTCGATATATGCCATGAATAAATCGGCATATATTGGGGCAAATGATGCCCCCATAGCCATGCCTTGGATCTGCAAAAAGCATATGTCATGATAGAAAAAGACATTCTTCATAAGCACATGCTCGACAAGACAAATAAGAAATGTGTTAAAGCCGGGTTGGTATAACTCCGATTTGTACAACCAATACTCTAATGCATCTATCCCAGCCCAATGTGGGATATTGGTATATAATGCTGTAACATCCAATATACAGAGTAACCAACCCGGCTCAAGCTGCATATCAGAGATGATCTGGAGAAATTCAGTTGTATCCCTGATTCGGGCCCTTATCCATTTGAGAAGGGGTTTCAAACACTTTGTTAGAAATTGGAATAAAGGTTTAAAGGTTCAGTTAGAGAACCCCCTCCCAGAAACAATAGGTCTACCTGGGGGATTCCTGAGGTTTTTTATGAATTTTAGGCAGGAAATATATATCTATCTATATATATATATATATATATATATATATATATATATATTGGTTACTGGGATCTGATAGCATCAAATGCTGCTTGATGATGCCAAGCTAGGGACAAGAAATCATCAATTTGTTTTTTGAAGATAGGGGTGGGATCAATATTAGGATGTACATAGTAATGAGCATCCGAAAGTTGTCTAATAGCTTCCATATCATACTGTGTCCAATATTGGACCACCACTGCCCCTCCCTTAGCCCCCAAAATGACAAATTGATGATTGTTGGTTAGGTTGGAGATAGCTTCCATATCAGCCTTTGAGATATTGCTAGCCCTAGATCTATAATTCCTAGAGTAAAAATGCAAATCTTTGAGAATGGAGTTTTGGAACATCAACACATTATGATTCATTGGTGGCATAAATGTAGACCTGTGGTATCTACATCTGTCCCTGATGTTCGAAGGCTCTGTATCCTGGAAAAATAATTTCAGGTTAAGATTCTTGCAAAACGCTACTACATCATCAACAAAACTGTCTTTAGACACAAAAAAATCCGGGTATGAAGGATAATCCTTTATTGAGAATGCCCATCTCCAAAGGTGAGAGGGGATAAGATAGGAACATTATTTATATAGCAATTTGCAGACTATGTTCAGCATTTTATATTGGTAAGATGAACAGGCATTTTAAAGAAAGGATTCTTCACCACGTTCGGGATATAAATTTCTTTGTGAAGGCTAATGCTTTAGCTAATCATGTTATGGTTCACCAGGCCATTCTTTTATCTTCATGGCATTAGATTCAGTTAAAGAAAATAAAAGAGTAGGTGATTTTCATAATGTAACTGAAACAGTAGAAGCTCATTAGATTATGGACCTGAGAGCTGATTGTGCTCCGGGACTGAATGAGATAGTGCTGCTAAAGGCCATTTTGAAAGGACGATGGTCCCATAAAGTTCTGACTGGTGAGAAGGGAATGGGCTTGTCCCAACCTGCTCAAGGACAGGCTGAGCAACAAGAAGATATAATAGACTAAATAAGGAGGCATTGACCGAAGTTAAATAAGTGATTGATTACCACTATTTTTAAGTTAAGAGCTTATATGTGTTATCTAAATAATTTGAAGAATGCTAGGGCCAAAAGCACTTATCCTATTTTCTTGATTGAGTAACTGGATTTATCCTGGGATTTTATTTTTTATTTTGGCTCATTTTTGCTGTTATTAAAGGATCAAATTTTAAGTGTTCAGTTCACTGTGGTGGTGTGTCCGAGTTCTTCTGTATTATTTGCACTGATTATTTGGACCACCTTCAACAACACGCAGGTTTGTCTTACTTTGATTAACTAGCATAATGGCCATACAGCCCTCAAAATCAGAGACATTTGTATACCCCTCAGTATAGGATCAACACATCCCCAGTCCAAGAAGGACTCAGGCAGATGCCATGTGTTGAGATGACGGTCACCCAACCAATCATACAGATGGCATGTGCTGAGGTGCACTAAGGTGAACTGTGTACCATTAGGCAGGGTCTGTTTTAAGGGTATGTTTAAGTCTGCTACACAAATGTCTCCCATAGGCATGTAGTACTAACGTCATATAGTAGGTTAATGATCTTACAGTGAGTCATCCATCTACTATGCTTCCTACAGATAGGCAGCATATGCACTCCAGCAGGGTCACACCTTGCCCTGTATGCAAGGCACAGATCACCTCTGAGTGGTCTATCTGTCACAAGTGGCAATGACACTCATTGCAGATGATCAACAGTGAGCACATACTAAAGATGTGAAGTGACCTTGTGAGGGGACCATATTGTTGTGTGCAAGTGCCCGTACAGCCTGAAAAGGTACATCAACAAATGGCCATTGAACTCAGATATTGAGATGTTGAGGGAAGAGTATGTTGAGGTTATGAGTATGTCACCTACTGGTGCTTGTGGCCTCAGCTGTGCCATATGATTCTTGCCATACCACAGCAGAGACATGGTGATCTGAGGCACATTAGGTGTAAACCTGT
Organism: Protopterus annectens; assembly: GCF_019279795.1. Lineage (NCBI taxonomy): Eukaryota > Metazoa > Chordata > Ceratodontiformes > Protopteridae > Protopterus > Protopterus annectens. The sequence goes on from NC_056729.1 coordinate 1,129,022,987, forward strand.
GTGGCCATGTCTGTGTGCCACTATTCACCCCTATGTATAGCACATCGGGACTGATGTGCTACTAACCGGGGACAATACTGTAGTATATGCACACTGCACACACTTGAGCCATTACACATGAAGGTATGGACTCACAGTACTGTACCCTTTTACAGTCACTGTTCGTTAGGATGTGGGGATGCATTCACTGTTGTACCACCTATACCAACAGGTTTTGGGTGTAAATCTCAGACTGTCACTACTATTCTGAATGTGGCAGCCAGCACAGCTTTCATTGTTTGCAATGGAATCCTTGCCATGTCACCACATAGACATATCTTTCAGCTATAGTAGCCACACTGGTGCCATGGTACACCAATACACAGTGTAGATAACATGTCCTATGGGGTCCATGTAATGACCGTACAAATGTCCATCTCCTGAATGCTTTGAAGGGGATGTGTATGTCCTCATACAGGCAGGTGTCAGATCCCACTGTGTACATCCTGCATTGCCATGACAGGCATAACACATGTCTCATGTGTTCTACACACCTACAACATCAGCGTGGTATACATAGTACATACTGGGGAGACTGCTATGTACAGACAATACACCCTACATGAAACAGGATCCCCCATGCATGCAAAGCATACATCTGCTGTAACACACACATCATGTGCAGGTTATACAATGGGATGCAGAACATGACAAGCATAACTAATGTCAACCAACTGTCTGAACTGGACACAGAATATTTGTAGATGGGTCTACTCCATCACCACAGCTTTAGATATGTAAGTTTTGAACACCCAGGGGAAGGTATCAAAAGTAGCAGACCTTATCACAAATTATGAATGCATGAGTATGCTGACTGTTGTCATTGTCATTGTTAGACTGTTAACACATATAAACCTATGGAGCCATGCACGTATACTGCTGTACCTTGTTGAATTCATATTTCTGCTGTGCAGCCATACCATTCTGTGCCACTTTATTGCCACTGTGTGTCCATAGGTTATCTCCTCAGACTCCTGGAACAGAAACATACACAGGTCCATGACACACCTGTCATTGTGTAACAATATTGCCAGTACAACATCATACAACATAAGGTACACAAAAGTATGTTGCATACTCATGACACATGCCAGAATACAGTATCTCCTGGTGACCATTACAAGTGCCATGGAAAAACAATAATGTATTACACAAGTACATGTCAAGTCAAGTAATATAGTCACCCTGTGCATCAGACACAAAACATCATTTTCCTGCATTGATAGGAAGGATGACAGGGATATGGCACAGGTATCATCACTTATACAGGGTGTTGTGTGGGGATGCTGGAGGCTTAGGCTTGCCCAAACAGTTGACGGCATGTGTGTGAGCCAGGAAGGGGAAAGGGATAGATGGACCATGGACAGGTGCCGTGTGTGTCTGTAGGTGACCTGCATGTGACAGAGGTGTCTGAGTCTGTGTATGTACACAGTCAAGCTCAGTGCTAGCCCTGCATGTATGTATATTGGACAGATGTGGACCATACATGGTAGAGTTGACAGTTCACCATCTCCAGCCCTTAGCATGGGAACTGTCTCTGTCAGGAGTTGCACTGGCACCACCATGTCCAAGGTTAGACATGGTGCTAATACCTAACAGTGACTGCTGTCTGCTGGGACCATGTCCTTGATGGGACAGCCCAATGCCATTAGCCCATGGCCTGCCATGTCATGTGGACAGCACTCTCCACAGTGTAGCACTGGATGTACTGCCACTACAGGAGCATGGTTGTGCACAGCCATGTGGATTCACAGCAGATGGTGTTGCTGACCTACATCCACAGGTCTGATGCCCAACTCCAACCAGATGTTCCAGCACAGACAATGTGCAGTCCAAGACAGACACTGTCTCAGCCCACCATCTGTCCACTGCATCAGAGAACTGATCCAGGCTGACCACAATGCTGGGGAGACAGTCATGGATGTCAGACTGTGCTGCATCCATAACCCTAAGCATACGTCTGGTGTTCCATTCAGAACATGCTTGTATCTCCATGATGGCCCAAAACATGCACCCAGTGACCCCTGATGTGACACCTGCAACAGGTGGTGAACAGACAGCAGGCCTCCTACAAGCACCATTGTTAATCTGGCTGTGTGGGTCCTCACCAGCTCTCTGGCTATGGCCAGTGTCTACACTCACAGCAGCCATAGTTGCCACACTGTTCTGGTAATATTTCCACCCTCTGACTGTCCAATATCTGTAGCCTGTGCAGACTGGGTATGTGTGGGAATACTGACTGTGTGCAGTGACAATGGGGGCAGAAAAGCATAGGTGCTGGAAGCTGTTGAAGACTGGGGGGAGACCGGAGGGTGAGAGGGGCACTTAGTGATCTAAAAAGGGCAATTTTTTATAATTATTTAGTACCACAACGTAGGTTCACTTGGATGACATTTTAAGCTTAGCCAATTCCTTTCTGGTGCTTGAATTAACATTTCCTAACTGGTCTTACTTATTCCATGGCTGATAATTGTATATTAGCCCTAGTGAGTGTAACTGTGATCATACCATAGATAATTTGAGGGGACCCATGTAAGGGATGCAGCATTTAGAAACTGCTTCTATCCATTAGTGGCATAAGTGGCAATCCTGAAACACATTTTCATAGATTCTTTTACTCATCCTTAGATCCAAGTTGCATTTGAATATGGACAGGGATGAATTTTTTTTATTTTATGGATAGTCTGTTCTGGAACAGTGGTAGCCTCTGTGATACATATTCATCTCTCTGCAACATTCAGTTTAGATACCTGTACTATTTCTGATGCCATTTGACTTGTTGATGTTCAATAGGTCCATCTGTATTAGCTCAGAGGATGCCTTGTATTCCAGACAAGTCACCTCTAAGCACTCTGTAAAATACATAATAAATCTTTGAGGTGGTCCATGCAAGACCTAATGTTTAGGACTTCTATCCTTTTAGTAAGGTATCTCTGAAGGTATTCCAATTGTTGCATGGGGCTGGACAGATACATGCCAAAGTGGGCATTATACAAAATGATTGACCTAATGAGAACTTTGTAAAGGGGGACAACAACATCTCTAGATCTAGTCACAATCAATTTGTTTATAAGCTATGCAATATAGAAAGGCTTTCTTATGACTCTGGGCACATGTTGGTCAAAAGTTAGGTCACTGTATACGCAAGTTCCCAAATGCCAAACAATTGGGTCAGTTCTCAGAGGACATTGTCATGATTTTGACCAGTTATTATTTGGAACAAATCTTCCTGCATGATGGTTAAGTCATTTGGGGATTCAATAACTGCTCCTAGCTTTCAGTCATCTCAAACTTAGCCGGCCAAAGCCCTTTGCTATTTCCTTTTACTTTTGAGATGTATATGCCAAACAGAAAAAGTCTCAGCACTGAACCCTGGGGGTCTCCATTGGTGACTGGTCTCTTCCTCTATTTTGATCTCCTGCATCCTGTGAGTAAGTTGGAAATCCAGCTAGTGATGCAAGTGTTTGCTCCTACATTATTCATCTTTTGTACTACACCTGAGTAGGGGATTGTGTCAAAAGGCTTGGCCAGGTCAAGGTAATGTGGTGTAAACTGTTTTACCTTCTTCCATTGCTTTGGTAACAATAATAAAGCTTAAAAATTGCCCATGATTTTGAGCCTTTCACACTTTCCTCTGGGCTGTTTTCAAACATTTTTGGGGCCTTGCATACATGTATGCATTCTTTGATTCACCTTCCTGATTGTATTAAATTATATTCCTGGTATAATACAGCACCAGTTGTTAGAATGTGTTTTAATTTTATTGTTTTGATCAGTCTTCTAGTAAGCAATGAAACAAAATGTATGAACCAATAAAGACAAAACTACCCATTTCAGAAAATGTCAGCCATAAAAGGTCACTCAAACGTCTATCATTACAATCCACCAATATCATTAAAAATGCAAAATGTCTGCAGAAGTAAGTTTTCGAAATAATTCCACATTAAAGGGATCTCTAACTAATGAAGAGGTTGCTGCTAGGAAACAACTTTATATTTCATTGTTTCATCTACAAATAAAGTGTCTGTTGCCCTTGAAGAATAAATTGCCTAAGTTACATTAAAAATGATAAGCTAATAATATTGCAATAGGGAATAGATGACAAACTAACAGTTTCATAGTTATTAGGTAACTCCTCCAAAGGAGGACTTTCACAGGACTGCAGCATCCACTCCCTTTAAAGTACAACACAGTACAGTATTAGCAATCCATCTGCATACTGTGGGAGTAGGACCCACAGCCTTCTGCATCAAAAGTAAGGCTACTACCTGTTGTGCTACTAACAATGCAAACAGACTTGGAGTAAGCAGCACTAAACTTCTCTTCCCCTGAAGCTCTCAGCTCCTTGTAATTTTTTTTAACGTTTGTTTACTGGGAAAGTCCAACAAAGACACTTTTTAACAGAGCCCCAGAGAGAAATGCTCCAGGTGCATGTCTTTGTAATGTAGCAGGAAACCCATACAAACACAAGGAGGCTATACAGACTCCATACAGAAGGCACCCCAACCAACAATCGAACCGGAGAAATTCTGATTGTGAGGCAATAATACCACCACTACACCACCGCACCATCTGGTTGACATAACTACATCTCTCAATTTCACAGCAGAAGGAGAAGAAAAAAAAAAAAACCAAATTTTATTTGGGGGGGAGGGACAAAGGCTAACCCAATATTGTAAATATTTGTAAATATATCTTGTATAATCTTTAGAAAATTGTTAAAATAGTGTTTTGTTTTACCATTTGTTTTCAAAAAGATGAGGAGAAACTGCAACTTAAAGGGATACATTATTTTGTAATGAATTCTGTTGCAGAAAATTTGCCATTTAAAGGAACAGACCAAAAGTATGAGCCAAATATTCCAGTATGGGCAGAGAATGCAGGCTGTTGTACCTAAGATACAGGGTTGGAGCCTGGGTAATTCTAACCACCAGGAATAAGTAATTGGGGCTTTTTACACACACACACACTCACACACACACACACACACACACACACACACACACACACACACACACACACCTTCATAACATAAATACACACAGACCTTCATAACATAAACACGCACACACATGCGCACACACACACACACACACACACACACACACACACACACACACACACACACACACACACACACACTCCTTCATGACAAACATACACACACATACCTTCATAACATAAATACACACACACACACACACACACACACACACACACACACACACACACACACACCTTCATAACATAAACAACGGAGCTGCCTTCATAACATAAACAACAGAGTTGCCTCTGCCTTCATAACATAAACAATGGAGCTGCCTTCATGCCTAACATAAACAACAGAGCTGCCTTTATGCCTAACATAAACAATGGAGCTGCCTTCATGCCTAACATAAACAATGGAGCTTTGCCTTCATGCCTAACAAAAACAACGGAGCTTTGCCTTCATAACACACACTTCATAAACTGAGCTTTGCTTTATAATATAAATGGAGCAGTTCTTACTATGGGTGACTCTGGCAGCAGCTAGCAATGATGTGGAACCCACCCACTTTTTTGTTTAAAATTCACGTTAGTGTGTGATCCATTGGGTCCTAAAATGTTACACGTCTTGCAGCTGTAAAAGTGGGGGGATACTCCCTTCCCCTCACTCTATGGTTCTGGCGCCTATTCAGAAGTGGGATGTCAACCTCTAGGACAGATTCAGCCCCTAACAACCCCACCTGTGCTGCACTGTAGCCACTGTCATCATCAGAGTCCGAAGAGATACTGAAATCAGGTGATGTGGGGGAGAGACTCCACCCCCCCCAGTCACCTGTGAAAAACAAGACAAAAGCAGTACATTACTACCTGCACTATTATGTATTGATATTCACCAACAGTCATAATAATGAGGATCAACAACTACATTACCAGTCCCACATCTCATCTCCTCTTTCATGCACAACAGATTTCCTCACAACAAAATACATATTCAACTCAAGGCCTGTATAACAAGCACATCAGGTAAATCAAGTGAAACTTGACCAGTTCAATTTACCTTTTAGTTAGTCACTATCAAACTATACTTGATAAAGCAACACATAAAACCCAGTACAGTTATATTAACAAATGCAGAAGAAAAAAACATTGTCCAAGGACAAAAAAGGAAGAAATTCCAAATTGGATAAACTCCCTCCTTAGCCTCAACAAGCAAAGTAGGTCACTAGTGAAAACCTTCAAAGCCAATTGTGAATCCAAACTAGCCTCCAAAACAAAGGGAAACCACAAAGCCTTCTTCAGTTATGCCAGGAACCTCAATGGCAAAGCCCAGGTTTGTTTCATATTAGTACTTAACAGTATCACCTATGCTGATCCTGTTGACTTAGCCAACCTAAGATAAGATAAGATAAGTTCAGTGCAAATTTCACCATCCTGTCCCCCCAAAGGCCCTTTCAGCATCCCTGATACTTTTCCTGCACCTCACATCTCTATAGATCAAATGTTAAAGACCCTATCCAAGGCAAAGAACACAGCTTCCATGGGACATGATAGTATCCCAGGCTGTATTCTGCACCATCTCCAGCATGAACTGGCTTCGCCGTTGAATATCCTATTCAACCACAGCCTAAGTACAGGCTTCATCCCAGCAGAGTGGAGAACTTCTATTGTCATCCTCTTGCACAAAAGTAGTGCCACTACTGACCCTGGAAACTATCACCCCATTAGCTTGACAAGTCTGATCTGTAAAGCCATGGAATGTATTATTATGGATCTCATAAACAAGGACATATGCAATCTCCAGACACTTGACCCCACCCAGTTCAGATTCGTCAAGGGAAGATCTTGCCTGTTGAACCTAGATGACGTATTTGAGACTGTCATAAAGGCCCTGGATGAAGGGATGAAGGAAAGTCAGTACATACAGCTAACTTTGTCTTGGCCAAGGCCTTTGTCACAATCCCCCACTCAGGCATCATTGAAAAGCTAATACAACTTGGCATAAATCCCTATCTCATCAGGTGGGTGGCCAACTGGCTCACTGACAGGACCCTCAAGGTCAAAATAGGTGCCTCAACCGCTGATAGCAGACCTGTCACTAGTGGAGTTTCCCAGGGATCTGTCCTGGGAACCCCTACTGTTTGGCATCTACTGCATCAGAAAGAGAAACCTGTTGTGCTACTAAATGCAAACAACTGTACAGCACTAAACTTCTTCTGAAGCTCTCAGCCCTTGTAATAATTTATTTAACGTTTGTTTACTGGGAAAGTCCAACAAGACACTTTTTAACAGAGCCCCAGAGAGAAATGCTCCAGATGCATGTCTTTGTAATGTAGCAGGAAACCCATACAAACACAAGGAGGCTATACAGACTCCATACAGAAGGCACCCTAACCAACAATCGAACCGGAGAGCTTCTGATTGTGAGGCAACAATACCACCACTACACCACCGCACCATCTGGTTGACATAACTAAATCTCTCAATTTCACAGCAGAAGAAATCTGGAAAAAGCCAAATTTTATTTGGGGGTCGGGGGACAAAGGCCCAATATCAGAGGCACATTGTAAATATTGCTTGTATAATCTTAGAAACTTGTTAAAATAGTGTTTTGTGTTACCATTTGTTTTCAAAAAAGATAGGAAGACTGCAACTTAAAGGGATACATTATTTTGTGAATTCTGTTCTCACTGATTTGCCAGAAAACCACAAATTTTAAGAGGAACAGACCAAAAGTATGAGCCAAATATTCCAGTGTGGGCAGAGAATGCAGGCTGTTGTACCTAAGGTACAGGGTTGAAGCCTGGGTAATTCTAACCACCAGGAAATAACTGGGGCTACACACACAAACACACACACACACACACACACACACACACACACACACACACACACCCTCACAACATAAATACAGACCTTCATAACATAAACACACACACACACACACACACACACACACACACACACACACACACACACACACACACTCCTTCATGACATAAACATACACACACATACCTTCATAACATAAATACACACACACACACACACACACACACACACCTTCATAACATAAACAACGGAGCTGCCTTCATAACATAAACAAAGAGTTGCTCTGCCTTCATAACATAAACAACGGAGCTGCCTTCATGCCTAACATAAACAACAGAGCTGCCTTTATGCCTAACATAAACAATGGAGCTGCCTTCATGCCTAACATAAACAATGGAGCTTTGCCTTCATGCCTAAAACAGAGTTTCCTTATGCTAAAAACAACGGAGCTTTGCCTTCATAACACACACTTCATAAACTGAGCTTTGCCTTTATAATATAAACGGAGCAGTTCTTACCATGGGCGACTCTGGCAGCAGCTAGCAATGATGTGGAACCCACCCACTTTTTTGTTTAAAATTCACGTTAGCGTGTGATACATTAGGTCCTAAAATGTTACAAGTCTTGCAGCTGTAAAAGTGGGAGGATACTCCCTTCCCCTCACTCTATGGTTCCAGCGCCTATGCAGAAGTGGGATGTCAACCTCTGGGACAGATTCAGCCCCTAACAACCCCACCTGTGCTGCACTGTAGCCACTGTCATCATCAGAGTCGAAGAGATACTGAAATCGGGTGATGTGGGGAGAGGGCTCCACCCCAGTCACCTGTGAAAAACAAGACAAAAGCAGTACAGCCGCTACCTGCACTGTATGTATTCACCAACAGTCATAATAATGAGGATCAACAACTACATTACCAGTCCCACATCTCATCTCCTCTTTCATGCACAACAGATTTCCTCACAACAAAATACATGCAATCACTGTGCGATATATAAGGCTTTCATATTGACCAGGGCCCCTTTCTTAGCTGTTCAGATGGACATTACTGAGGTGAGGAGATTACATTGTCACAGAGGGTAGGTCTGTAGCAGAAACCTTTACATAAACCTGTGAGTACTACAGGCTGCAACTGCTGCTGCAGGTAATAGACATAGGCAGAGAATGTGAGCACTTTGGAGGACAACAAGCTGTAGGTGTAATTTGTGTCAGCTGGATCAGCCTTGTTGTAGAGGCAGAGCCAGGGTGAAGGTACACTTTACACTCCAATTAAAGCATGTATTTAAGGTATGTATGTTAGACAACTGTGTAAATAACAGAGTACTTGTTGACATGTAGTAATGCTATACAGATATGTAAAGTGTGTCCCACCTGCAGGCCTGTGACTTCCAGCACTGAAAAGCAGTCATTTAATTTGCAATGCTTTGTGTAGATAAAGAGTGCATGAGTTGGTCATTAATTGCTGTTTTCACAATAATGTAATTGAAATGTAACACAACAATGGATTTGAACCCAGGACTGTGTGTGTGGCAAAATGTACTACCAACAAGGCATTTAACAGATGGAGTTACAGAGTCACTGCTCAAGCAAGTGTATTTGCAAGATATATGTGCACACATACAGGCTGTATTTTCTACATCCATCAGTCAAGTGCATGGCTTTATATGGATGCATTTCTGCATCAGAGTACCTGTTGAACAAGTATTTTTCCATTAATGCCTTAGCAGGTGACTTTCTATATGTTGCTGATAAAAGGGATCATTTACCTGCTATCACAGGCATCAGTTACATCCATTATCATGTTTTGGCTGTCTAGTGGTGTACTATTACACCAAAGTCCAAGGTACACTCACATTTTTTCCATTACTTTTTGTTCCAGTTTGTGCAGTGCGGCACAGTGTACATCTCTGCTGAAACATGCCTAATGACTGCAATTAGCAATTACTGTGTTTTGTTTAAACCACCTGTTTTAAGTAAGAGTTGTGTGGCATGGCAAGTTAATGCAGTGTGCTGCACCTGTGATGGGTTTGAAACATGGGAGAGATGTTTATTTTGTACATGTGTCTTACAATGTTATAAACACATATTGTCATTATAGCTCTATTTAGCTGAGCTTACTGAAGCTGCACTATGTGGCTTGTTGTACAGTACCCCACTAAAAATATAATAAAAGGGGGAGATAGGAAAGTGGTGAAATGGGAGCAAGCAGGGGGAAAACATAGTGAAAGGCAGGGAAGGATGTGCAGGAAGGTTGTAGGAAAAAAACATAGCTGTACATTTCTTGTATAGCAACAAATGTGCACTTTGACAGAATTTGTAGATTAATTTGGACTCTCAAACCCCAGAGATGGGGGTGAGAACAACATAACTATGTTGTCAACCCAATTGGAGCAAATTACGTGTCCAGTGGACACGTGTGAAATGGAGAGCTATGTATGAGACATTTTCTTTCTGGAACAGGTGCCCATTTTTTTTAAAGTGAGAATGGAATGTTGGGGAAGGCAAGTTGGGTAGGTGAGGATGCATTTTCAAACAGACAAGACAGACAAGACAGCAGACAGGGGTAGTGTGTGACACTTGAGGGGGGTGAACTCCTTGGATAGGGAGAGTGTTGTGGAATTCAAGTCTCGTGTGCCTCCAGATGGCAGCAGCATGACTCACATCCCCACCCATGGGACTGTCAGCACAGCTCTTTCACTGCCCCAGAGGTGGCAATGCTGGAGGTTGGGCACTGCGATGAGGATGCCCCACCAGCATGGCCAGCATGTCCTCAATCTGGCACAAGTGGCTGTCATAGCCACAGTGGACTATCCTATGCACCAAGACTGGCAGATCAGCCTGGGTGACAACTCCCCCTCCACCACCACTTCCAGGGGGGGGGCCCATCCCATGGGGCAGCACTACCTGACACCGCAGGTATTACAGGGGTAGTAGAGGGGGAACCATCAGTCAGGGTCTGACATGTGCTGGGACCTGGAGCCAAGGTTGGTTGAGGCAAGGTAAGGGGATCAGCCAAAAACGGTTAGTTATGAACAAATCAATGTTAGCATTAACCGCATGGAACATCATATTAATTAAACCAAATACATAGCAATGTATATTATGCATGACACAACATGAAATAACATAACAGTCAGTATGTTAATGGCATGCCAGTAACAGTTAAAGCATAAGGGCAACTACATGGTTAATTTAACAAGATATGTTAATATGAAAGTATAATAACACATAACAATAATTAAATGCATAAGGCTAACAAAATGGTTAATTTAACAAGATATGTCAATAAGAAAGCATAATAACACATAGCAATAGTAAAATACATTTCCCAAAATATAGTTATTTTAACAATAGATGTCAATAGTAAACCATGATAATAATACATAACAATATTAAATACATCCAAATAAGGGGTGTGGAGAGAAAGAAAAAACGTCCATTAGTGACATTGCAAATTATAGCCTTGAAAACAGTGATAATAGTAACTCTCCAGGTGTGTATTGTCAGTTTTGTGTACAGTGACTACATCTCTCCTATAGGTTATGTAGCACATACATACCTCTTAAGCTGTTTCATGAGACAGTATGGGCCAAGCAATAACAAATGCAGGTACACAACTAAACAAAACACTTGCACATCATGTGGACTTATATAACTACCAAGGTGTTCTGTTAGCAGATTTGGTAATACTTTGCATTCCAGGTAATCATTTCTGTATTAATCCTGTGACAAATCGGTTACACAATATTAATTACAATACGAGAAATCATGAACCTTGAAAGGCATGTTGGTGTACAGTTCATAATCTAGACAGCCATCATGCCTTAGTTGCCAGGTATGGGAATAGAACCCAATAGCTCTGACTGCAGGGGACATCTGTACAGACATGCAAGGAATACAGCCATACTGGAAGTAAACAGATTTATTTATGAGTCAACGATGCTGGTGAACATGGTATTCTTATTGATTTTAAAACTCTGTGAAATCTAAACACAATATCTATTCATAGCATGGGCTGCCTCACTCATATACCTTTTATTCCCGGGGAGAGAGACAATGTGAGCATTATGTGACTGATAGTCTGCTGCAGATAACCTTGATCCATAGTATGAGTTGAACAGCATACATTACAGGACATTCTTTTTGTATTATAGAACTATTACAGTGTTATAATTGACTGCACTGACAGTAGAACATACATACATGGAATACAACCATTCCGCATATATTAAAACTGCTTTATTTTAGTATCAACATTGCTGGTGAACATTTTGTATTGTTATTGCTTTGAAATATCTGTGAAGTACACACACAATATCTGCCCATGGAGTGGGTTACCTCATCCATTTACTTTTATTACCTGAAGTAGGAGGAACACAGAGCATTATGTGACTGATACTGGCCTGGAGACAGCCTTGGACAGTACTATGAGTTAAGCAATACAGTTTGCAGGCCATTAGTTTTGCATTCTACAGCTATTACAGTGTTATACTTGACTGCAGCAACCTTACTATAGAAAATCAATACATACAGCTCTACTGCAATGGTTAAGATAACCCAATCATGCTGAAAACCATTTTGCTTACTGTTAATAGTATTGTTTATTGAACATCAGTTATTATTCATGTATTGCATTACAGCTCTAATTGCCCATTTAGTGCACTACAGTTCTGCTTGACCATTTATTGCACTGCAGTTTTTCTTGTTTTTACTTTATTGCAGTAAATGCTTTACTCTTTCTTGCTTAGTGCACTACAGTTAGCATACTAAATCCATACTTAACATACCAATGGTGCAACTTGGCCAGGTGCCGGGCATGGGACTCGGCATTGTGAGCTGTCTCAGCTGCACCTGTTGAGAGAGAAGAACACCATTATGCACACCAGTTTTGCAGACATTCAGCTTTGGATATTGGTAAAACAGCGGTAAAATTACTTACATATCTGTGGGACATTCCCTGCTTTTGCCTCTTGGACCCAGGTGTCCAAGTTTCTCCTCTTTCTCCTTTTCAGGTCATCATAATGGTGATGACACTACTCACCTGTGCGGGCGATACCAGTAACATTGGTGAGTTCCCTTGCCAAATGGTCAGGCCTCTGCCTTACACTCTGAGCCCTGAAATCCACCCTGCAACAGGTGGGGTTCATGGTTTTAAACAAGGAGCCCAACCATGACCCTGGACTCCTGAATACCCCACCTCTGTGCCCAAAGGCGCACACCTTCAGGAACACCACCAGCCATACCAACAGTTGATTGAACTCCAAAGAATTATGCAGAATTCTCACCTATTGAGCTTAATATAGTCTGTTTTCCCACCCTTACACGTCATTGAGCAACATTCAAAAAAGTGTTGAGGCGGCTTAGCAGCGAGCAAACCAGTTAAGCAACAAAAGCAGAGTGAAAGCTCACAGTACCATGGTTTTAGCAAGATTTAGCACCTCACAAACATTGGTAGCCTTTAGCATGTTTATGCACTGCTTAGCATGAATGAGAACTGCTTAGCAAAGTGCAGCAGTGCAAAATTCCCAATAGTTTAATGACATTACAGAAAAATAGCACATTCATTTACAGGCATATTTGGCCTGTCATGGATTCAAACCCAGGACCTACAACACATAAGACCATAACACTACCCATGTAGCTAATTGGATGTTGCAAAAAGTTCTATATCTTCACATATACTACTAGGCTACCTATTAGCGTTGATAAGCACCATGCTGTGCCACGAAAGCATGCTTAAACACACCTATAAATAAATAATTAAATACATCCGGTTTCTAATTTTAGATGTCTGGCAGGTGTCGGCTATGTATGTATAAGCTATGCTCAGCTATGCTGTGCTCAGTGCCATGCTGGGCAAACGGCAATTGAAAAAATAAAAAATAAAAATATATAATTATGATAATTAATTACATTCAGTTACTAATTTTTAGATGTCTGGCAGGTGTCACCTGTGCGGGCGATACCAGTAACATTGGTGAGTTCCCTTGCCAAATGGTCAGGCCTCTGCCTTACACTCTGAGCCCTGAAATCCACCCTGCAACAGGTGGGGTTCATGGTTTTAAACAAGGAGCCCAACCATGACCCTGGACTCCTGAATACCCCACCTCTGTGCCCAAAGGCGCACACCTTCAGGAACACCACCAGCCATACCAACAGTTGATTGAACTCCAAAGAATTATGCAGAATTCTCACCTATTGAGCTTAATATAGTCTGTTTTCCCACCCTTACACGTCATTGAGCAACATTCAAAAAAGTGTTGAGACGCTTAGCAGCGAGCAAACCAGTTAAGCAACAAAAAGCAGAGTGAAAGCTCACAGTACCATGGTTTTAGCAAGATTTAGCACCTCACAAACATTGGTAGCCTTTAGCATGTTTATGCACTGCTTAGCATGAATGAGAACTGCTTAGCAAAGTGCAGCAGTGCCAAAATTCCCAATAGTTTAATGACATTACAGAAAAATAGCACATTCATTTACAGGCATATTTGGCCTGTCATGGATTCAAACCCAGGACCTACAACACATAAGACCATAACACTACCCATGTAGCTAATTGGATGTTGCAAAAAGTTCTATATCTTCACATATACTACTAGGCTACCTATTAGCGTTGATAAGCACCATGCTGTGCCACGAAAGCATGCTTAAACACACCTATAAATAAATAATTAAATACATCCGGTTTCTAATTTTAGATGTCTGGCAGGTGTCGGCTATGTATGTATAAGCTATGCTCAGCTATGCTGTGCTCAGTGCCATGCTGGGCAAACGGCAATTGAAAAAATAAAAAATAAAAATATATAATTATGATAATTAATTACATTCAGTTACTAATTCTTAGATGTCTGGCAGGTGTCAGCTGTTTATACTTGAGCACAACTTGGCATTGCTGCACTCCACGCTGCCCCATGTAAATATGCAGTTAAAATAAAAAAACATTAAAACTTCATAAAAATGATATATTATATATTTGACACACTTCACAACATTACAACAGTGGTGGGGAGCATTACAGGGAGACTCACACTCATCTGCAGCCACGGTAGCCACTACACCTCTCCCTACACTGATTCAATATCCACGTTCCTCGGCTCTCCCTAGGCAGTACGCCATTAGTAATATGCATGGTGTGCTGCCAAGGGGAAACCATGGCCGTGTACATGGATAAATTCCATGTAGGCTCTGCATTGTACCTACATGGATTTTATTAAATCCTGGGACAGATCTTGACTTTTACAGTCAGCATAACATTTCATTTCATATTTTACACCCATAGAAGAATGGACAAAATAATTAACACTAGAAATAAAACTACATGCTTTGCAACTCCAACATGGAAACAAACTTACCTATCCTATTAGACAATACTGACTTCTTCAAAGATGTATTTTTAGAATAACACAATTTATGTTTCAAAGAGGGTTTATTCTTAAAGGTGAAGCTAGGCTTCTCATCAACTATATATTTTATCTGATCATCTACTAGTAATACAGGTCAGTTCCTCCTAATGGTATCACATACAATACCTATATTACTGGCATAGGACAAATTAACCCTCACATTATTCTGGTATAATTTAGTCTGTGAATTAGAGGGCTTGCTTGTGGAGGAAAAAGGACTACCTACTGTATCCTCATATTTTTCACCAGTTGGGCTATATCTCTAACTTCCTGAAACCTGCAGCCTCTTTCCCTGGACTATCTATTTAGTGTTGTAAAGGCCATATCAGCATCTACAGCATCTGTATGTAGTCTGAAGGCCCTCAAAAACTATCCTTTACTGTATCATGGTAAATATAAGTCGGGTACATACTTGCCCAATGAAACTTATTACTCCACCAACAGGAATTGCTAAAGATCTTGGCTTCTAACTTTCCATAGTGATTCTTAAAAAGCTGAACATCTAAAAACCCTACAGTCTGACAGGAAAAGTTAAGTGTAAATCTCAAAAATAATCAGTACTTGTATTCAGATTATCTAAAAGCATATTCAACTGTAATTCATTCTCCCATCATAACAGGAACAAATCATCAACAAAATGCGTATTGTACACCAAATTGTCCTTAATATTCAAATTATTCAAGAGATGTTTCAATTCCCAAAAAAACATGACAATATTGGCACAGATATTGGCACAGGCTGTGCCCATAGCTATGCCAAGTTTCTTTAAAAGATATTCATCATTAAAAACAAAAGCAGTATTCTCAAGAATTGCATTCAAAAGTGTACAAATCAGAGAAATGTCATTGCTTGTGCATTCACTGTTGTCATTTTAGAATGATTTAACTGCCTTTAAACTATACTCATTAAGTAACACAGTAAATAGGATACAAACATTTAAAGTCAGCAAAATTAGGTCTGTACAATCAATATCACTAACACTTTCACAAAGTCCTGGTAAAAAGTCTGCTGTGTCTTTAATAAATTAATTAAATCTGGCTTCAATTTAGACAACAAAAATTGATAGGGTTCTGTGACCCATCTTTTTCCTGCTATGATGGGTCTATTAGGTGATTCAGTGGCATGCTTATATATTTTGAGGAGACCATGTAAAATAGGAAGCAAAGGTTCTTCAACATTCAGATAGATATAGAAATCATAGTTCATTAAATATGCCATTGCCATTCATAAAGTTCAACATAAACTTTCTTGATCAAACACTTAACCTTAGAACTCATCAGTTTAACATACGTATTCAAATCCAATAAGAGATCCAACATGCTCTCCAAATAATATGTTGTATCTAGCAAGACAATAGCACTGCCTTTATCGCTGGGCTGAATCCTAATAATGTCATTATTCTGTAAATCTAACAAACCTGGCATTCTTCAGAAGCCAAATTATAAAAACGCTTACCATGTTTGCCCTTATTCTGTAAAATTGGTGTAAATCCACCTCACATACTCTAAGGAAAGCTTCCATTACAGGCTGTAAGGGTGGGTTGAAGGCACTTGGTATTTTAAAGACACTGAATGGCTGCTCATTTGGAAAAAGTAGCTCTGGCATTACCCTTCTGCAAAAAGTCGCAAATCCAACATAACTTCACTGAAGTTAGAAGTTTCCAAGGGACTAAAAAACAATCCTTTATTCAATAGCAATAACTGTGAGGGAGTTAAATCCATTTTTTTGCTCTCTCTCTATTTCTCTTTTTTTTTAATGCACAGTGGAGGTGGCATGGAGCCATTGAATGTGTAGCTCTAAGGTCTGGTCTAAGTTAAAGATTTCTGTATGAACAGAATTATAAAGCATTAGACAACCATAAAAAGGGTTGATTCCTGCATTTCTCACAGATGGAACACTTTAAACGAAAACGTATTTGTGGAGTTTGTTAAGAAATGTTAATGTGGTTTGGTTCATTGGAATAAAGCTGTTTTTATTCATTTTGAGGCTGGCCCTCCCTTCTTTGGGTACCTTAGAGTTCTTCCCTAACCCAATTCAAGTGCAACTTGGACATTTGGATGGGAAACCAGAAATTCATCCTTGGTTTGGCACCTATTTCTCTAATGGACATAAGTAACTTGTAAATGGTTCATCTCCCAGGCCCAAGCTTACACTTATCAAGGGTTTCAGAACTTGTCAGAGATTTGGGGTGCATGGCTAGGCTTTAAAAGGCCTTTGTGGTCGTTAACCTAGTAAACATCTATGAACCTATAAGATTCATCAGACAAGTGTGCACTCGACCCATATTTAGCATAATACAGTAAAAAGACAGTTTTTGAGGGCCTCCAGACTACAGACAGATGCTGCAGATGCTGATAGGGCCTTTACAACACTAAATAGATAGTCTGCGGAAAGAGGCTACAGGACCCAGGAAGTTACAGATATAGCCCAACAGGTGAAGAATATGAGGGATATAGTGGGTAGACCTTTTTTCTCCACAAACAAGCCCTCTAATTCACAGACTAAATTAGACCAGAATAATAATATACGGGTTAATGTGTCCTATGCCAGTAATATAGGTATTGTATGGATACTATTAGGAGGAAGTGGCCTGTGTTACTAGTAGATGATCAGATAAAAGATATAGTTGATGAGAAGCCTAGCTTCACATTTAAAAATAAACCCTCTTTGAAACGTAAGTTGTGTTATGCTAAAAATACGTCTTTGAAGAAGTCAATATTGTCTAATAGGATAGGTACATTTCCATGTCGAAGTTGCAAAGCATGTAGTTTTATTTCTGATGTTAATTATTTTGTCCATCCCTTTACAGGTGTAAAATATGAAATGAAATTTTATGCTGACTGTAAAAATCAAGATCTGATCTAGTTGGCAAAGAGTAAAAACTGTTTATTCTTCCACGTAGCTAAAACTAACCGTTGTCTGAAAGATAGGATTTTGGAGCATTTAGGAGAAATCAAGAGAGATGTTAACACTAACACACTTAATAAGCATATTAAAGCAAATCCTGGACATTCTTTTCTCTTTCAGGTTTTACAATTAATTTATAAGAATGTCAGAAGTGGCCCTCTAAGGGATAGGACTGAAGCCGAGGAAACAAAACGGATAATTATCTTGCAGTCAGATAAGTTTTTTGGTTTAAATGATAGAGTTCCCCTTAAGCCTGTGTTAAAATTGCACAGATTCAGGTATTGACTTATTAATTGTCATGCTAACTGATAGGGTAGTTTTTATTGGATTTTTAGAGTGTACTTAAAAGGTTTTTTATTTTGACGCTATGGTCTGAAAAAGTGCACATTGTATGAAAGGATTAACCATTTGTTTAATAAAAGTATTTTTATTATTTTTTACTTGAACAGTCTTCATTCTTGGTGGTTTGTTTTTCTTTTGTTTTGCTGCTTAATAAAGAAGAACCTTAAAAAGAAAAACAAAATAGTATTTTATTAACCACCAACAATCCTTCTTTGCCATACAAACCACTTACATGGCCTACCTGTATCCAGAAGTACCTACTGGTTGTCTCAGATGTAATACCTGCAATAGCAAGTTCACTCCAAAATCTGACCCCTTACCCAGTTACACTTACCTCATTTCCTCCCAAACCTCCTACTCTCATAATTTAACCCTTTCATCTCCACACCACTAACTAACTTTCTTCCACTACCATCTTAAATCCCATTACTATTCATACCTGACCCACCCCTGAAGATGCCCCTGGACAAATTGGTTTGTTCTCAAACCTAATTTATGGATAACTGTGCCTCACTGCAATAAATTCAGTGCTCTCAATCATGCCTCTCAAACTCTAAGCACAACAAATCTGGACAAAGCCAATATAATGGAAGGAGCAAAGGTCAAAAATGAAGGACAGATTTTAAACATCGCTGTAATAAACTTGAAAGTTGTTAGAATAACATGATTTGCATTAGCATGCATTTTCCTGAAAGATATAAAGTCTGAAACTCAAATGAATGTCAGTATTTAGTGACTTCAGCACTAAATAATTTGCTAGAAAACCACAAATTATATGGGGAATAGGCTAAATATATGAGACAAATCTCTGGACTTTCTGCAAAACTCTGGCCAGTTGACAGGTATGCTCTCAATACAGTTTCTGTTTCATTAGGACTAAAATACGAGAGGAAGAATTTGTAATCTGTATAGCAAGAAACAAACATTTTAAAGCTGCACATTGTTTTGCCATAGCAGTCTTCTAAGGGATGAAGGAGATTTTCTTTTTGTTACTACTTTCCTTGAAGATATTAAAAAATCAAAACTTAAATCTGTTTAAACATTTTTCTTTGCTTTGAAGTGCCCGATAATACAAAATTTATTTCAGGGACAGATCAAAAATGGACAAAATATTAGTTCTGCTCTGTGTGGGAAGGAAGGCCCTGCTATAACGGAAACGTCCAGCTTAACATTTTACAAAGTCAATTCCCCTGCTACCTTAGACAATTCAGAAAAGTTGGCTGAAACTGTGGTCAGTAGTGTCTGTTTAGTATCTATATATTCTGGGATGCCAACAAATGAAATCAAGAAATTTGCATTTTTGAGTGCCTTTCTAATGTTAAATCTTTTTCTTATAACATATTTAATTGCTGTGACACCAGCCCTGTGTAAAATGGGAAAAGGGGGATTACAGATGATGATGATGATGCTGCTGATGATAATAACATACGTATTTGTTAAGACAAGGATTCATCTTGCTGCAGCAAATGATTTTTTTCACTCTATAACTTTAATATCACTTCCACTATATGTTCTTGCTAGTTTGCAGTTCTTATACCAGAATTGTTTAAAGGGTCAATACTAATTTTAAAATATTAGTTTCTTGACCCAGTCTTCTAATGTTATGTACCTCAAAGCTCAACAGATCAAGCCTAGACATAATAACTAAGGCCAAAGAATAAGTCTGAGTACTGCATTCCCCATGTCCATTTAACTTCGTACAATTCAAAACAGGATTGTTTGCCACAAACACATTAGTAGGTGAAACTAGTGCAGTCATTTCTAAACTTTCTGTAGCTGTTCCCTCTTGTTTTTTTTCACAAACAGTATCTGAAGACTGTGTTGATATGTCCCATTGTTCTTTTTCCTAGTGACCTCTGTAATACCCTGCTGTTGTTTCCAAACCCTCAACTCTTGCATTCTACTATTCATTTTCTTTGTTCATCCCATAAATCCTGCATGGTGTTGGAAGCTTTGACATTCTGCCATTCTTGCAGTACAGGGTATAAGAGAGAGGCAGTCATAAGAGAGCATTTTTTTTTGTTTAGTTTTGTTTTGCTTTGTTTTGATTTGCTTTGTTTTGTTTTGTTTTAATGCTGACTCCACAGCTCAGTCATTAAAAGTGCTGCTCTTCTTATCAAACTCCTGGCTACTTTGACAGCTTTATTAGCCACAGCCATGTTCTTTTTCAAGTAAGACATTTTTCCAGCTATAAAAAAATACAGGAATAAACAGTTTAACTTATTTATCATCACAGATGTATATTACTCTAACATGCTTCCATATTATCTTTTACTACTCTCCCTTATTCAATTCCCATTTGCAAGATAAGGGATAGGTATCTGTTATGCTGCTTGTACTGTAAGCACATGTAAATATTAAATTAACTAAAGATCGGCAGATGACATCAGTCCCACATGATGTATTACTAAGCTAGTACACATTTGGGACTGATCAACAGAGAAATCATATTTCTGAAATGGGGATGTTTAGTATCTATCACTTATTGTATATGGTACATGATTATAAATAACAAGAATCTATGAAGTGCCAGTGACAAAATTTAAAGTGAAACAAAACACAGCTACTTTAGTATACCACAGTTGTCCCGTACGCCTTTTAAATAACCACACCACACAAATAAAGACATTTGACGACCTTTATTAAACTGTATTATACAATGACCTATATACACAGCAACGATGATCTCCGGGAAGCGTCACCACTCACCCTGGACGAACTTTACCTCAGGGCAGCGTACCTACTCACCCTGATACCTCCTCCACCGGGGCAGCGTACCTACTCAATCACATAAAGAGGCAGCGTACCTACTCACCTCACCACCATAACAAACCAATAACTACCTTCTTTAGAGGGAGAACAGAAGAGGACAATCCTTTCCCTCTTCTCTGCCTCAAATTGCCCACATCTTCCATCCATATATAAAAGAGGAGGGTGGGAAGGCCAACAACTCATGCCAAATGTGCCTACCTCCTTTAATCCCTAACACTTTGTACTGTCAGAAGTCCCATCTACTCCTACCTCACTTCCTTTTACATCTCTCTCTCTTCTTAACCCTTTCACCACCACAAACCCACTATACTATCCAACTACAATCCTTACCTTACTTTCTACCTCTATACCCACCCCACACCCCTTTAACCCCTTACTCGAGGGACCGGGACAACTTATCTGTCCCAAACTGCATTTGTCCCGTCCCCCCTTTAAATAACCACACCACACACATAAAGACATTTGATGACCTTTATTAAACTGTCAAACCAGCGTAATAGGGCTGCCAGGACATAAACCAATGTGAAATTCCCAAAAAAAGTCTACTTTCAAATAAATCCAGCCACTAGAATCATAAAAACTGGCCACTGGAATCGTATAAAAACTCTCTTTATTCAACCAGGGTTTTTATATGATTCTAGTGGCTGGATTTATTTGAAAGTAGATTTTCTTTTTGGGATTTCACGTTGGTTTATGTCCTGGCAGCCCTATTATGCTGGTTTGACTGTTTTAATTTTATTGCTTTTGTGTACTGAGGCTTTTACCCTGTGGTTTACCAGCCTGTGCAGCATTTTGTTTGTCTTTATTAAATGGTTTAATACAATGACCTATATACACATAAAACCAACATTAATTAACTTCCTCAGCAACGATGATCTCCGGGCAGCATCACCACTCACCCTAGATGAACTTTACCTCAGTGCAGCGTACCTACTCACCCTGATACCTCCTCCACCAGCCAGCGTACCTACTCACCCACATAAAGAGGCAGCGTACCTACTCACTTCACCACCATACCAAACCATAAACCAATAACCACCTTCTTTAGAGGGGGAACAGAAGAGGACAATCCTGTCCCTCTTCTCCGCCACCAGCCTGATCCCAGGCTGTTCCCCCTCCTAAACCCTAGCTACAATCATATCCTCTAAAAAGAGTTTCAGATGCAAATTAAAAAGATCCAGTCCCACGTCATTAAGGTGTACTCCATCCGTTCGATACCAAGACTCCTCTCCATCCCCAAAATCTCTATGGTCAATAGTATGCATCCCCAAAATCCTTAATTACCTAGCCAAACTTTGATTAACACACCTTCTGACCCTTTCAATCACCTTTTATCTATATGCAGCCCTCCAACACAAACACGGAACCAACTCTGACCACACAGTTTCCATACCTGGGTACAATGCCTGTAATCTCATCAAATCCCACAGCATAATGTCCACCAATTGTTTTTTTTAGAAACAATGCCCAAGTCATTGCCCCCTAAATGAATGACTAGTATACAAGGACAACCCACTTTCAGTTTATCCCTCTCAAATTCATGCAACACCCCGTCCCACCTAAGACCGCTAACACCATGCTAGGACACTGACCACCCTAAATGTGCTAAACCCAAATTTACCTGATCATCCCTAACTAAAGCACGCCTCTCTGCCCAGTGGATGAACGAATACCCAAGATGATAATGTGCTTCCCTAAAAGAAAAGAAGAAAAATTAATAATCAGACCACAACTTATCTAATATAAGACAAAAATGCATTTGAAGACCACCTCCCCACTCTTTTAATCAATTCAATGGAACTACCCTCTCTAGCTAAATCTGAAGCCCTACCTATCCTGAATGAGTGAGCTGCAAACCTCTCCGCTGGAAATCCCATACAACGTAAAACCTTCCTCACCAAAAGTATGAATCTACTACTCGACACCACCTTCCCATCCACTGAACAAAAAATTAACTGATCTACACTCCCCTTCCGCCTCCTCATAAATTCTTTTGCCCACATTACTGGACAAATGCAAGGATTCTTGTCAGTTTTAAGCACCACCACACCTCCCCTACCCAACTGATCTGTCTTACTCCTCCTTAATGCAATAGTAACCTCGCCCTCTGCTATAATGACATCCTTCCAATATAACGAGCCTAACAACTCTGAAATATGAAAAGCGCCAAAATATAACCATGTACATAACGTACCCCACATAAAATAATCCATAGACCCCTTTTGCAACAAACCAAACCCTTTCAACAAAACTTTCAATATAACCCTCATAAGCGGCCATCGAATATTCTTACGTTCCACCATCATTCTCCCCCAACCCCTCAACATACGCCCTAATATCCAAGACTTAGTGAAATCCTGCAACCCCACTACCTTAGCGAAAATGCTAATCGCAGCCAAATCCACCTTAACCTTCTGCAAAGCTTTGCCTAACCCCCCAAGCATGAGCTACATATCGCAGTAGTAATTCCTCCGACCATACACCTTCCTCCTCTGGCAGCTGCAAAATAAACTGATTAAAATCAGAAAGAGCCCTACCATACTCCTTCCTTGTAGAAGGGGCCCAGGAATGCCATACCAACTGCCTGGCTACATCAACCCAAGATTCCACACCTCCTCTGGCAGGATTTCTGGCACCTCCTCCACCCATGGAACCAACCCTCGAAACCTGCGAAACTGAAATCAGGACAAGCTATCAGCAATCTCATTCCTTATGCCAGGCACATGCACTCCTGTAAAAGAAAATGTATTAAAAGGCTCTTCAAAACCAATTTATGTAATACCAACAATAACAAGCCCGACTTAGCTGTCATCTTTTGCAATACCCTCACTACAGCCATATTGTCAGAGTGAAAAACTACACGTTTGCCCCTCAATTGCTCCTTCAACACCACCAAAGCTGCCCATATAGACATCAACTCCAGAAAGGCAACATCCTGCTTCCATACCTCCTCCAAATCCCGAAGCCATTCAGCTGCAAACCACCGACCCCTGAAATAGGCCCCCATGCCAGTCCCCCCAGCTGCGTCCATAAACAACTGAAGTTCCTCCTGCCCCACCCAGTCTGACTGCCAAAAAGATATCCCATTAAATTGTTGCAAAAACCCATTCCACAACCCCAAGTTCTCCCGCACCAGTTGGGTTACCCTAACCCAATGGTGTTTGTTCTTACCCCCTTTCAGCAAATATGCCAGTGACCTGCAAAAAGCTCTGCTGGGTGCACCGCTCAACAGGCAAAATTCAAAAGCCCAAGCAACTCCATAGCTGAAAGAATCCGAATCTTACCCTTACCAAACACTGAACGTATCACTGACCTAAGCCTCTCTATTTTATTCTCTGGTAAACAAAACAGTCCCCGCTCCACATCAATTGTTAATCCCAGAAATTCTAATGCCCTTGCCGGACCCTCCATCTTACACTGAGCCAGTGGTACCCCTAACTCCTCACACATAATCGTAAACTCCTGCAAACCCTCCTGTGCTCCTCCCCTTCCTTTGCCCACCAACAAAAAATCATATAAATAATGCACTGCCTTTTGAGTCCCAACTTTCTGCTGCCAAATCCAATGCAATACTATACTGAACTTCTCAAAAGTCGCACATGCCACTGAACAACCCATAGGCATAGCTTTATCAAAGTAGTACTTATCTCCTACCCACATCCCCAGTAGTGGCCAATCCTCACTCCTAATAGGCAACAATCGAAAAGCCGACTCAATGTTGACCTTAACCAACGATGGCTCCCTAAATTCCCTAATCACTTTCACTGCATCATCTAAGGAAGCGTAATGCACCCTAACCTCCTCTTCTGCAATAAAATCATTTACTGAATTCCCTTCTGGATAAGACAAGTGATGTATCACTCTGAATTCCCCTTCTCGCTTCTTCGGCACCAACCCCAAAGGTGACACCCCGTAAGCACTAAAAGGCGGACTGTCAAAAGGACCCAGTAACTGCCCTGCCCTACACTCTTTCTCCAGTAAAGTCTCCAAGATGTCCTCTTTACCTTGAACAGATCGGAAATTCTTGCAACCCCCCCACTCCTTCCCACGGTGGACTTAATAGGAAACCCCCCTTGAAATCACTGTATTATCTCCTCTTTGATGGCCAAACCAGGAAACTGATGAAGCATACCCTGGAGAACCTCCACCTTAATAGGGAATGGCGCCCCTCCCTCTACTGCCTCTAAAGAACCCGAGTCCAAATCTCCGAGACCCATGAAAATTACCCCTCCCCCGGGCCGGCTGAAAGCCTTGCCCACCAAATCCACTCTCATGACCCATAACATTAGAGTTCCAGGACAAATCCTGCCGACCACAGCCAGTGGCCGAATGACCCCCTCCACATCTTGAACAAGCATGGGCAAATTTGCAGCCCACAAATGAACATGAGCCACTATTAAATGACCAACACACACCCGCTGTTTCTGGCCCCTACTCAACCTTCTGTTAAAGCCTCCGTAACTTTCCATCATCGTAGCCAACCATAGATTTGGATGACGCACCTCCCAGTGAAGTGACTGGTCCACAGCCTTCCATTTGCGGAAACGCTGATCATACCAGAGCCATGAATTACCCAGCCTTAACCGTTGCACCTCATGAATAGTAAGAAAATAGCCTAGGAGCGGCAAGGCCAAAGACCTGTCTTTCTCCAGCTGCACTGCCTTAAAATAAATAAAGCCAACCACCCAATTATCCCACGTCCTAGAGTGAAGCTTACCTACCCTCTGCCTTCCCAATGCTGCTAAAGCCGCTAACAAGTCCTTACTGTTAGAGGACTCTGCTTCCACTAGCCATTGGACCCCTTCCGCATCGATGAGCTCCAACAAATCCACATACTCCGCTTTCCAAATTTTTTCCTTAACTGAACCCGGAATGTGCGGAGTCAGGAAAACTGCTTCTGTCCCCTGCCCCAAAGATTGTGTAGCCAACCAATCCCCAGGCTGCAGCCCAAAATCAGAGCCTACCTTGGAGCCCAGGACTGAACTGTCCCCGGAACCCCCCCCCATCGCATCTCTAACCGGGTACCTGGCACCCTGTGCTAGTTGCCTCTGAGCCTCCTCTACCCCTTGCACACCCCCCCAAGATCCCCAAATGACAAGTCGTCACACCCCCCACAATCCTTAACCCCTAGCTCCCCCGACAATGCTGCTGTAATAAAACCATTACCTGCACCTTTGTCTTGCGATGTGCTGGGAACCGGTGTCTCCACTGCTACCATCTGCTACGATGCCTGTTGCTTTTTCCCCCCAGCTGGGGTTCTCACCGCTGTGCATCACCTCTTCCGACCTGGGCTCTGTTCAGGTTCCTGTACCACCTCCAATTTTGCCACTTCCTGGAACAGCTCCACTGCTTGGGCCACAATTGCTTGCCACCTCTGCCTTAGCTCTGGTAATTTGGTCATCTGTAAAAGAGAAACAAAATATTAAAACTATTCTATAAGCCCGACTGCCCTACTCCCCCCAACCCCTAGTATTGCCTTGCCCCCGCACCTTAACTTACCCCTGCCTGCCCACACTTCACCTTTCAACCACCCTGTCAGCCACACCTCCTACCATTTGCACCCCTTCCTAGCCCTAGAATATCCCCTATTAATATCCCTCTCCATGTGTATCTATGGAAAAAAAATTAATTAACCCTGTCCCTCTAACTATATCCCTATCTACCAGCCACCAAACCAATCCCATCACCATTCACACACTCAAGCCTAAAAACACTTACCTTTCCTCCCAGCATGATACTCCATAGCGGTAATGGCTAATTAATGCACTGCGCATGCTCAAACCGGGGCTTGGACCCAATGGCCGAAAGAATGGCAGAAGCAACCCACTAAACCACCAGGGAGTACAGAGAAGATATTCCACCACCACCACCACCGAAATCCAGGATGGAGGGATACCCGATCGACTGCGACACCATCCTGAAGCCGGAAGGACAGAGAAGACGGACCCACGAACTCACCAGGGAACATGAACAGCAATCCGCCACTACCACCAATGATGATGAAGCAATGATGGACCCCCGAATGCCTGCCACAACCACCGGGATAATGTATACGGACACAGCAGACCACGAACCTACCAGGGAGAATATATTCCACCATCACCACCGAATACCACCCGAACGACCTCAATGCCATCTTGAAGAGAAACCGGAAAAGAGAGATGGACACCCACAAACCTCCCCAGGGAGCATGAACAGAAACCCGCCACTACCACCAACGCAGCTAAAGCCGGACGCAACGATGAACCCCCGAGGAGATGATCCGCCACTATTCCCCACTGCTACTGCCTACTTCGACAACCGGGAGAACCATTTTCCCCAGAAACGGGCACAGCCAGCCCAGGAACCCACCAGGGAGCATGAGGGGTGATCCACCACTACCCCACAACCAAAATGGAACCAGATTACCACCAATGGACCCCCTTTGCCTACCACAACCACTGGGAGAACACCTTCCTTTTTTTTTTTTTTTTTTTTTTTTATTACACCAACCGCATGGCACTGATGGCCTATTACCCGACAGAGCTAACGACAGGCCCAGCCTCCACCCACGGATGTCACTCGACCGCATGGCCCCATCGAAAAAGGCCCGATGAATCTCCTGGACACCCGCGGACGACAGGGAGCAAGGAAAACCTCAACACACAGGTAAGCCTAGCACTACTCCCATCCACTTCATCATATATATATATATATATATATATATATATATATATATATATATATATATATATATTTTTTTTTTATTATTTTTTTTTTTACCACCCTCCAACCATTCACCCACACACACACACACACACACACACACACACACACACACACACACACACACACACACACACACAGTATTCTATCACCCTTTCCTACCAGTAAGCTCAAACTATATTCCTAGACTTCAGCCCCCCCTAAATTAACCTCTAGAAAACACCAAAAGAGGGACTGACCCAGACAACCTAACCCCTTCTCTCCTCACCATCCAAGGCCTACCTTCATCCACAATACCTACAAGTCGTCTGGACGTAAGCTAGTTGTTACTCCAGCAACTCACGCCAAATGTGCCTACTTCCTTTAATCCCTATCACTTAGTATTGTCAGAAGTCCCACCTACTCCTACCTCACTTCCTTTTACATCCCACTCTCTCCTTAACCCTTTCACCACCACAAACCCACTATCCTATCCAACTACAATCCTTACCTTACTTTCTACCTCTATACCCTCCCTACACCCCTTTACCCCCTTACTCGAGGGACTGGGACAACTTAGTTTGTCCCAAACTACATTTATTATTAAACTATGTCCACTATGTAGCCTGAAGGTTCTTTGAAAACAATCCCGGAAACTGATTCAGCATAATATACAGAACTTCCAAGTGTAAGGAATGATATAGTATACAGACATTAACATCTCCTGCTGTTATTGGATTACTTGCACATTTAATGCAGCATTTCATAAACTTTCTATATTATCTCAGCTGGAAAATTTCAAAACGATGCCAATGTATATCTACCAAAACAGATTACTTCCTTGCCTGATATATATATAAAATCTCAAGATGATAAGTGAAGCTATAGGCAAATTTCACTGCTACATATGAAAAATGCTGTGCAGATTAAATATGCTTTCTCCAAATCTCTCATAGTCTGTCAACAGTTACCTTCTAATTCAATGCTGGCATTTCTTAACAGATATTTTACAATAAATGCCCACCTATATAGATATGCAAATTTTTGTCTGTATGGTTAAGGAGCACACTGGTTATGCATCTGAATTCACTGTATGCACTGTTTTCCAAGTTTATGTATCTTCTGGTACATTACATTCAGAGCAACTTTTTGTAGTTTAACAAGCATTTTAATGCTTCTTCAAAATGTTGCTGTTAAAAGAATATATTATTAAATTTGCTGTGACATTCTGGGAAGAAGACAAGAAGTAGCTAGTGCCAACTTAAATCATTAAACAGTTCTATACTGCAACACGGTAACATTGACTTTTTCTGTAGTATTTCATTATTAAAACTAATAGCTTCTCCAGTTGTAGACCTCATACCTCATTCCACTACTTAGGCCAACCAAAAGTTTTATACTGTTCAATACAGACTCTCATACAAGTTCAAAATCAGTAAGATACTAGCAGGCAAATGTGTTGAGGGATCAAACAGCAGAATATCAATTCATTGATGTATTAAACTAAGCTGGTGTATAGCCTTTGTGTCTTAGCCTTCATCTTTAAAGTACTCTGTAACAGACTGGATAATACCTATTCCCAGGGCAGTGAATGAAAGTAACTGATTAGGCCTTGCTCAATCATTCATTTGCTCAGGCATATATATAATAACTAGGTTGAAGTGAAATAATATAAGTTAGTGTTGTATACCTACATATACATGATTACATCATTTTCAGATGTTTACATATAAGAGCAAGACTTTTCATCAGCTTCTTTTCCTTTCGTAGTGAATTCAGCAAAGGTGCTCATGGATCACTGTTGACACGTTTAATATTTCTGAATGGGTTTTTCTCATAAAAAAGAGAAAGACTAAACTGTGTAGAGCCCTTGTTTTCTATGCATTTGCCAAACAATTTAAAAGCATTTTTTCTTAATCGTGGAAATACAATTCACTGCAATGAATCTATGGATGTAAGCAATGTTAATCACATTTTAAGAATGCAGCTGATACAATAATCCATTGCAATTTCTTGATGTATTAAATAAAGGTGAATACACAGGATAAACTGATTTTTGAAAGATGTTTTATCACACTTGTTATACTCTTTAGTACCAACGCAGATGATATATTCAGATATGGCCATCTTCTCTGCATCATAAGCCATTTAGTACATTATTAGTAATAATGTCCAAGGAAATCATTGTCCACGGCATTCGGCATTCATCAGACTGATCACTGCGTACAGTGCTCCCTTTGGTATGTACCTAACCAGTCATATCCAACAACTGGAATGTTCACAGAGGTTACTCACTAAAAGAATATGGGGCATAAGTAATATGTCCTATGCAGACTACCTCAAGGCCCTATCCTTGTAGTTTGTTTCCTACAGGCTTTTGAGGGGATATCTATGCCTGGCATACAGGACATTGTCAGACCCCACTCTGATAGACATCCTGCATATCCACAAAACAAACAGCACCAGAATTACCCATTCTAAAGACTTAAATGTTGCCTGTGATAGCAATAGGACCTGCTGGAGAGATAGGTATATATCCCAGAGACTATATCATCTATGGAACAGGCTCCCCATCCATGTGAAGCAGAGTTCCTCCCTAACCCATTTCAAGTGCAACTTGAACAATTAGATGGTAAACTGGAAAGTCATTCCTGGTTTGGTACATTTGTCTCAAATGGACACAGGTAACCTGTAAATGGTTCATCTCCCAGGCCCCTGCTTACATGTATCAAGGGTAGCAGAACTTGTCAGAGATTTGGGGTGCATGGCTAGGCTTAAAAAAGGCCCTTGAGGTCGTTAGCCTAATAAACACCTATGAACCTATGAACCTATTAACTGATTGTCTTATATGCATCCTTTTTGGGGTTTGTATGTACAGATGCACACACACACACACACACACACACACACACACACACACACACACACACATGTGTGTGTGTGTGTGTGTGTGTGTGTGTGTGTGTGTGTGTGTGTGTGTGTGCGCACACGCCTGTGAATGTGTCATTGGGGGAGGTGTTTACTTTTCCTAGTCTTTTTTCTTATACTCATCCTAGAATAAAGATATTTTCAGTCTACAATGTTTTTTTAATTATCTAAGTTTTCAAATGTACTCGTTACAGCAGCAGCAGAGCTAGAAGAAAAAAAATACTTGTGAAATGAAACAGTTATTTACATTCAGCAGATGTCACAGTCTTACTATGGCTATAGATTCAACCGCATTCTTAGTGATTTCCAGAGATTTATTATTGGTAGGTTATAAAAAATTCAAAACTTTTAAAGTTTAATAATGCAGAAATTCTAATTACCAAACTACAGATTAACAATAACAAATGCATAAACATTGTTTGTGTTTACATTCCTCAGGTAATAATACAAACACCCTAGAGGACATCCTCCACTGGCTATGCAGTACCTACCCCCAAGAAACTATGGTGCTTGGAGATTTTAACATTGATTGGAACACCTGTTCCTCAGAATCTCTTGTAACCCATGTCAGCCTACATGGTTTTATGCAGATCATATCATCCCCCACCAGGATAGGCAAACCCAATAACAAAGACAGAATCCTAGATTGGATACATATCAACAGCCACACCTATATGTACAAGTCAGGGACCCTCCCAGATGACCTAAGTGACCACTTACTTACGTACATTATCAAGCACAAGGTGGACAACCCCCACCAGACCACCATTAAAACCAACAGAAATAATAATAACTCCACCAATTTTCAAAATGAACTTAAAGCTTGCAATTGGTAAATCCTAAAGCACCTTTCACTGGACGATGTAATGGCATACTTTAATTCCATATTCATTATTATACTTGATTCTCATTCCTAAAGCACCTTTCACTGGACGATGCAGTAACATACTTTAATTCCAAATTCCTTATTATACTTGATTCTCATTCCTAAAGCACCTTTCACTGGATGATACAGTAACATACTTTAATTCCATATTTCTTATTATAGATGATTCTCATTCCTAAAGCACCTTTTACTGGATGATGTGGTAACATACTTTAATTCCATATTCCTTATTATTCGTGATTCTCATTCTTAAAGCACCTTTCACTGTATGATACAGTATTATACTTTAATTCCATATTCCTTATTATACTTGATTCTCATTCCTAAAGCACCTTTCACTGGACGATGCAGTAACATACTTTAATTCCATATTCCTTATTATACTTGATTCTCATTCCTAAAGCACCTTTCACTGGACGATGCAGTAACATACTTTAATTCCATATTCCTTATTATACTTGATTCTCATTCCTAAAGCAGCTTTCACTGGACGATGCAGTAACATATTTTAATTCCATATTCCTTATTATACTTGATTCTCATTCCTAAAGCACCTTTCACTGGACGATGCAGTAATGTACTTTAATTCCATATTCCTTATTATACTTGATTCTCATTCCTAAAGCACCTTTCACTGGACGATGTGGTAACATACTTTAATTCCATATTCCTTACTAGTCGTGATTATCATTCCTAAAGCACCTTTCACTGGATAATGCAGCAACATACTTTAATTCCATATTCCTTATTATACTTGATTCTCATTCCTAAAGCACCTTTCCCTGGATGATGCGGTAACATACTTTAATTCCATATTCCTTATTATACTTGATTCTCTTTCCTAAAGCAACTTTCACTGGACGATGCGGTAACATACTTTAATTCCATATTTAAGGGATGGTGGCCTAATGGTTAAGGTGTTTGCCTTACAAACACAAGGTGCAGGGTTTGAGTCTCGCAAGGGATAATTGGCTAAGCTTAAAATGGCTCACAAGGGCAGTTAGCTTAGTACTAATCTATGAATCATATTTGTTATCATATTTGATTCTCATTCCTGAAGCACCTTTCACTGGACGATGCAGTAACATATTTTAATTCCATATGCCTTATTATACTTGATTCTCATTCCTAAAGCACCTTTCACTGGACGATGCAGTAACGTACTTTAATTCCATATTCCTTATTATACTTGATTCTCATTCCTAAAGCACCTTTCACTGGACGATGCAGTAACATACTTTAATTCCATATTCCTTATTATACTTGATTCTCATTCCTAAAGCACCTTTCACTGGACGATGTGATAACATACTTTAATTCCATATTCCTTATTATACTAGATTCCCATTCCTAAAGCACCTTTCACTGGACGATGCGGTAACATATTTTAATTCCATATTCCTTATTATACTTGATTCTCCTTCCTGATGCACCTTTCACTGGAAGATGCGGTAACATATTTTAATTCCATAGTCTTTATTATACTTGACTCTCATTTCTAAAGCACCTTTCACTGGACGATGCGGTAACATACTTTAATTCCATATTCCTTATTATACTTGATTCTCATTCCTAAAGCACCTTTCACTGGACGATGCAGTAACATATTTTAATTCCATATTCCTTATTATACTTGATTCTCATTCCTAAAGCACCTTTCACTGGACGATGTGGTATCGTACTTTAATACTTTAATTCCATATTCCTTATTATTCGTTATTCTCATTCCTAAAGCACCTTTCACTGGACGATGTGGTATCGTACTTTAATACTTTAATTCCGTATTCCTTACTCTTCTTGATTCTCATGCTCCTGCTCGCTCCATTAGAACCAAAACAAAAACTGCCTCGTGGTTCTCATAATAGACCAAATCTAAAATCATAGCTAGAAATAAGGCATGGGACAAATGGCATTCCACAAAAGACCCACTAGATCAACTCAGATACCAACAGCTAAGGAATCACACAAAAAAATTCTATTATACTAGACAAAAAAAAACTTCTGCTACCATCTTCAACAAAAATATCTCAACAAACCTCAAATGTTTTGGGCAGGAATAAACAAACGTCTTCACCCAAGACAGCCCTCCACTCCTACCCCGACAGCTTCCAACCATAAATCCCCAGAGGATGTTACAAATACCTGCAGTAGTTTCTTCACAGAGACTATCCAATCCCTAGCCAGCCAACTGGCACCCAGCTGCTCCATCCCAAATTATGCCACAGCGATTACCCCACTCTCCTTTAGCTTTCAGCCTGTTTCTACATCACTTATCAGATCTCTAATTAAGAAATTAAAACCAACTACTCTAGCAGCTGATCTCCTCCCACCAGAAGTATCTGCAAAAAGCAGCAGATGCCATAGCATACCCCATCTCCATCATAATCAACAGAACCTTATCTGAAGCCACCATCCCCTCCATTTGGAAAATATCTCATGTAGTACCACTCCATAAAGGAGGCAACTCCTTCGAACTGCCAAACTTTAGACCCTTAGCTGTTCTGTCACCATTGTCTAAAATTATGGAGAAGTGTGTCCATAAACAACTTATGCATTATCTTAACCAGAATAAGCTGCTAGCTAACTCTCAGCATGTTTTTAGGCCAACACCATAGTACCACCTCAGCCCTCCTATCCTTCTCTAACACCATAAACCATAACTGAAATAATAGCAAGCTTTCCTCAGCCCTCTTTTTAGATCTCTCCAAGGCCTTCGATATGGTTAACCACCAAATACTTATGCACACCCTTAAGGCATTCTCACTAAATAGCCATGCACTTCAATGGTTCCAATCTTACCTGTGTGGTAGACAACAAGCCATCCTATGGCAGGACAAACTATCAACCCATCTACCCATCACCCTACGTGTCCCCCATGGCTCCATACTAGGACCCCTTCTTTTCTCTCTCTTTATTAATGACCTTCCCACTGTTATCCCAAATGCTACCTGTATCCAATATGCGTATGACTCCACCTTGATTTGTTCAGTCATCTCCCCAACAGAACTAATGACATTAACCAACAATACTTTCAATATAGTTGAAAACTGGCTCTCTAACCATCAGCTGATATTAAATCCTAACAAAACAAAGTTGCCTCTTTTCTCCCCCACTTGTAAGTCTTCCTCACTACTCTTTACCATAAAATCTAATAATGGTACCATTATCTCCTAAGATGTGCAAACCAAACTCTTAGACATCACAATAGACGACACCCTCAGATTTATTTATTTATTTACATTTGTTGACCGGGAATGTCCGACTGGACGCACGTCCATTTTCAGTGGATGCCTGGGGAGAAAAGCTCCACAAATTTAAATATTACAGAAATAGTTACAGATGAAGAATCCTAGCAATTAAAATATTACAAACATAGTTACAGATGAAGAACATAGTGCATTCAGTAGATAACTAGCATCTGTTCCATCCATGAAGTCATAGCAGATATTAACAATTGTTACAATAAGAATATGGTAAGTAGATAGACATGGAAGTATCAGAGCTTGCTGTAGTCAAAGGTAGTTTGTGGGGTGTAAGAGAGGTAGAGGGTAGATGGAGTGGGAGAAGTTAGATGGGAGAGTTACAAGGGCATTGCCAGCATGTTTTTAGGTGCACTTTAAGTAAAGCTTTGAAGTGGGTGCATGATGGTATAGAGGTTATTGTGGGGGGGAGGTGTTCCATAATTTGGCTATAGCGCTGGAGAATAGTGCTTCTCCAGCAGTGTTATTGGCTCTAGTAACCTGTAATTGATTTCTGTTGCTGGATGTAGTGGTCTGGTGGTGAGATAGGGTTGGAGTAGATACTGGAGGGATGGGACCTTTAGAGGATGGTTAACCAGTTTGTGGGTGAGTGCGAGTTGATACCATTGAAGGAGGTGAGGGAGTTTTAGCCAGCCTAGTTCAGTAAGTGAGAGACAGTGGTGACTGCGGAAGGATGCTCCAGTGGCGAATTTGGTGATTTTGTTGTAGCAAGTCTCGAGTTTATTTAGCTCGCATTGCCTTAGGTTGGTATATATTGGAGAGGCATAAAGTAGGGTGGAGATAAGGTGCAAATTTGCAACTGAAGTCCTAGCTGCTTTGGTGAGGAGTTGCTTATTTCTGTATAAGGTTCCTAGTTTTTTTGTGCACTTTTCTTATGGTCATGGATATGTGAATGTCAAATTTGAGATTGTTGTCTGTTTCAACTCCTAGCAATTTGGTGTGATCTGTTGTGTGGATAGTGGTGTCTTTTGCTGTGATGTTAAAGTGAGAGTTGTTTTGAGTATGTTTGGTGGGTTTGAAGATGAGGAGTTTAGTTTTGTTTGGGTTGAGTATTAGCTGGGCATCAGATAGCCAAGTTTCAACAGAGGAAAAGGGATCCTATGTGACCTTTTGCAGTTCGGGTAGGGACTGGGCTGAGCAGATGATGGTTGAGTCATCTGCATATTGTATGAGTGTGCTATGTTTGGTGGCAGAGGCTAGAATATTGGTGAAAATAGAGAAGAGTAGGGGTCCATGGATGGATCCTTGCGGAACACCAATAGAGACAGGTAGTTGGGGAGATATGTCATTTTGCCATACAACGGGTTCCTGGTGGTCAGACAGGTAACTCTGAAACCAGTTGGTGACTGATTAAGAGAAGGATAGGTTATTGAGCACAGAGATGAGTTGTTTGTGTGGGACCATGTCAAATGCTTTAGCTAGGTTTAGGAAAGTAGCAGAGGAGAGATGGCCATTGTTTTTATGGTGAATGATAGTGTTAGTAAAAGAGAGTAAGGCAGAGGTGGTGCTATGGTTTGGTCAGAAACCATGTTGAGTATTAGAAAGGAGGTTGTTAGTAAGGAGGTATTCTGAGATTTGAGAGTGAATGCATCTCTCTAGTATTTTGGAGAGTGGAGATAGAATCGCTATGGGGTGGTAGTTGGTTAGTTCTGTGGAGGGGCTGCCTTTGTGAAGTGTGAAGGGAGATTACATGTGATATTTTCCATAGTGTAGGGACGTAGCATTCTGACAGTGATCAGTTAATCAAGTCTGATACTGGGTAGGCCAGGGCGTCAGCTGCAATTTGTAGGAATTCACTTGGGAGGTTATCTACTGCTAATTTTGTAGGTTTAAGTTTAGTTAAGAGTTTTCTTATGTTGGAGGTAGGAATGGGAGAAGATGAGAAGAGTGTTGAAAAATTACTGAGTGAAGGTGTGGGGTGTAGGGAAGGGGGGGTTGTGTTGTCTAGCTAGTGACAGTACGGTTTGTGTGGTGTGTGTGTTGAATGAGGTAGCAATATTTTTGGAGGAATGAGGAATGTTAGGTGTAGGAGTATTGATTTTACCTAAATGGAGGATGGAGTTTATCGAGGTCCAGATTTATTTGGGGTTGTGTTGGGAGGAGTTGAGAGCAGACTGGTAGTATTGGATTTTGGCTTGCTTTATTAGCTTTTTGACTCTATTGCGTAGTTCTAGGAACTTCTGTCTATCTGAGAGGGGTTTTGGTTTTGCACCAGTGTTCCCAGGCTTTATCTCTGTTTTTCATTTCTGACCTAGTGGTTTTCTGTAGCCATAGGGAGGGTTGGACTTTGGTTCTGGTAAGTCTTATGGGGGCGTGGTTATTTAGGATGCTTAGAAAGGTAGTATTGAAAAATTGGACTGCGTCATCTAGACTGAGGTAATTTAGATGATTGGGTTAAAGTGTAATTTTTACGTATTTGATGGTAGTGACAGGTTTAACTTGGTATAGGTTTTTTTGAGTGAATGTGTTGATGATCCCAGCTGAGCTATCTTGCCAACCTGCTATACCTGCTATATAGGACTTTGACTTGCTGTATCCAATCAGGAGTGAGTGTAATTGTGTTTTTATTTATTCTGGTTGGTGACTGGACTAGTTGGGTGAAACCATGAAGGTAGAAAGGTAGTATTGAAAAATTGGACTGCGTCATCTAGACTGAGGTAATTTAGAGGGTGCCAGTTACATTCTTGAGGGATGAGATGAATGTGATTGGGTTAAAGTGTAATTTTTTACGTATTTGATGGTAGATGACAGGTTTAACTTGGTATAGGTGTTTTTTGAGTATGAATGTTGGGGAATGATCACTGAAGCTATCTGATTGCCAACCTGCTATATAGGACTGGGGAATTTTGCTGACTAGTATCCAATCCAGGGTAGTGTGCTTGTTGGAGTTTTTATTTATTCTGGTTGGTGACTGGACTAGTTGGGTGAAACCATGAAGGTTTAGATGATGGGTTGGATGGTTGCCACAACAGGATTGCCAATCAGTATTGAAGTCACTTAAAATTATGGTCTCTTGGGGGAGATGGTGGGTAGTCCAGCTAAGGAGGTTTTCTAGTGGAGGGATATTTTGGCCAGGTGGGAAGTGGCATCCTATTATGTTGATGGTTTTATTTTGGTTTATTTTCAGGTTGGTATATACTATTTCTTTATTGGCAATTTGGGGAGCTGGTGAGTTTAGGATCTGGATGTTTAGATGCTGTTTAAATATTATAGCTATACCACTTCCTTTCTTGTTTAGTCAGTCTAGACTTAGTATGTTGTAACCATTAGGGAGGATTTCCTCACTGGTAATGTGAGGTTTCAGCCAGGTTTCTGTCAGGATGATTATATCTGGGGAGTACAAGTCTAATTTGGCATGGAGTTTGTGGACTTTGTTGGTTATACTTCTGATATTTAGGCTTAGCAGATGGAGGTTATTTGGTTTTCTACTGGCTGGGATTTGGGAGATGTGGTTGTTAGTCTGATTATTAGAAGTAGGGTTGGAGATGGTGTGGCCAGGGTTGGGGTGGATGTCTCCACTGATGGCAAGTTTTGATATGCATGAGGTTATTAGTTGTATCAGTTTGTGAAAGAGTTTGCATTTTAGGGAAACTTTATGATTGGGTGCAGTCTGTAATAGTTGTAGTGGGAGGTTTATTTTGTTAACTTGTAGGGATGCATTTAGTTTCAGTATTTTAGTTGATAGAATACATGGAGGATGCATAGGGATGGTTTTTGAGTTGGTGGAAGAGGAGCATAGTGAGGGTGAGTCATGAGTGATGGTGTGAATAGTTGTCAGTGGAAGTGGTTGAGTGGCGGTATAATAGAGTTTTGGTAAGATGTAAGATATGCAAGGAGAGGGTATGCAAAGAGTATAAGTATGGTATGCTTATTCATGTTAGCAGAAGATGATGGGTATTAGTGGGAAGATGGTGGAGTTAGAGTTGGAAGTAGTGTTGTGGTTGATGGTAAAAATGATGGGATGGGTTTATTCTTCTAATACAGGTAGGACTACTGGGGGCAGGTGGGAATTGGGGGCAAGGTGGGGAGCGAAGCGGGCAGAGACCTGTTAGCTGCTCTTAGGAGGGGTTGTGGACTGGAAAACAATCAGGTATCAGAGAATACAGGCCCTTATATAACTTATGTCCCATGCATTCCTAGTGGGTGAGGAGGATAGGGACTAATAGCAGGAGGAGTCCTGTGGGAGTGATTGACAGGTCTCTCAGACAGATTCTGGAGGATGGGCAATTCAAACAAAAATAAGCAATCAACTGACTCAAACTGTAGGTAAGTGATATGGAGAGAGTACCAAGAGAATAGATGAACTGCAGTTATGTAAATGGCAGTGCAGTTCAAGGGGGAACTACACTAGCACAAGTTAAGTATTTCTGGTGTTATTAATTCTGGGGTAGTGCAGTTTAGTTTGGAAGTGGATAGCTATTGCCATACAAAAATAGTCTAATATTGACTGGTCACAGATGAAACTGGGGAAAAAGGCACAGTTGGATGTAAAAGCCTTAGATAACAATTTAAAATTTTGCCTTCTTACTCAGAGAGAGGTACAGAATCCAGCAGTGTGCCATCAACTAGAATATGAAATTGGGTCTTACAGGATTGGAGTTAGGAAAACTTGGCTAGTTAGAAAGGCCTCTGCAAGTGTGCACACTTTAAACAACAAAAAACCTCAGTATATAAAGGCATTAACATTAAGTCTTTATGTTGAAAGTTGACATACATTGCATTTAATTTGAATAAAAGCCATGCTTGCAGAGAAGCCTTTGTAATATTTTCACTGGAACTGCACTTCAGCAATAGTACTTATTCAAGTTTGGAGGGTGTGGGCTGCACCTGCAACCCAAGATGTTTAAAGAGATTGCATTTAATTTGAATAAAAGCCATGCTTGCAGAGACGCCTTTGTAATATTTTCACTGGAATTGTACTGCATCAATAGTACTTATTCAAGTTTGGAGGGTGGGGGGGTGCACCTGCAGTCCAAGATGTTTAAACAGATTGCGTTTAATTTGAATAAAACTGTGCTTGCAGAGAAGCGTTTGAAATATTTTCACTGGAATTGCACTTCAGCAATAGTACTTATTCAAGTTTGGAGGTTGGGGGGTGCACCTGGTGCCCAAGATGTTTAAACAGATTGTGTTTAATTTGAATAAAAGCTGTGCTTGCAGAGAAGCCTTTGTAATATTTTCACTGGAATTGCACTTCACCAATAGTACTTTTTCAAGTTTGGAGGGGGGGGGTGCACCTGTAGCCCAAGATGTTTAAACAGATTGCGTTTAATTTGAATAAAAACTCACTGGTTGGATTCAAGACGCTCTCCACAAGATGCTAGAATATTTTTCCTTTTATTTACTGATAGACTTGAAGTGCGTTCAGTATCATGCACTTTTCAGCAAGTGAATACTCAACTTCTTCAGAATGCAAAACAGTGGAGCCTTCCAAAAGGCTGCCTTTAATACATCAATCAATTAACACTAATTAAAAAACATTTAAAAGCTGTTTCTCTCTAATTAAAACAAGCATTGTAAACTGCAACCTATAAGAACAGTATGTAAAGACTAAAACAACCACCAGGGCTAGTCGATACAAAACATGCTTGATTCTATATAATTAAGTTCTAACAATAAAATATTTAAAAGTTAGAATCCATCACAGTGTAAGTAACAACACTGATGTAAATGTATAAACTGTGTTTGTTGCTTTTTCAATATTAATGTGCAAAGTTAATACAAATCATCCCCTATGTACAAAACCATCCCCCTTTCTACAAGTCTCTACTGTTTGGAGGTTAAGCAACTTTAGAGAATTCAAAAAATTGCAGGGTTTTTTTAAAACAACTTTAAGAAGTTAAAACACACAATAGTAATAATAGGAAGTACCATGCAACTAAAAATAAAAATGAAAATAAACTTGAAAATGAGAATAAATGTGTCTTGCTGCAAATAGGTCTACTTCCTGCTTAGTTTGCACATAATTATGCATCCAATACAAAATGTACAAGTTGTGATGTGTGCTGATATTTAGTCTTGTAAGTGCCTAAATGTATATAAAGCATCCACCTATTAATAGGCTTGACAAAGGGTGGGGGGTGAGTTTACTACCTCTCTAAGTTCTTTAATCTCAGTATACACTGAATTGAGCACATTTCATTTATGCCAGGTCTCTGATTGGAATAGGTTGCAGTTTACAATGCTTGTTTTAATTAGAGAAACAGCCCTTTTAAATGTTTTAATTAGTGTTAATTGATTGATGTATTAAAGGCAGCCTTTTGGAAGGCTCCACTGTTTTGCATTCTGAAGAAGTTGAGTATTCACTTGCTGAAAAGTGCATGATACTGAATGCACTTCAAGTCTATCAGTAAATAAAAGGAAAAATATTCTAGCATCTTGTGGAGAGCGTCTTGAATCCAACCAGTGAGTTTTTGGTTTCTTTTTCGTTCATCGGAGGTTTGTAATTTGAATAAAAGCCATGCTTGCATAGAAGCCTTTGTAATATTTTCACTGGAATTGCACTTCAACAATAGTACTTATTCAAGTTTGGAGGGTGGGGGGTGCACCTGCAGCCCAATATGTTTAAACAGAGCGAGCACACTTCACAGAGAGGGAAGATGACTGCAGATATCCATATCAATCAAGCTATCAAAACCATTAACAAAAACTTGGCTCCCTCTATAAGATCAAACCTTTCCTTACTTCATTTGCTAGGACAGCTATTGCTCATTCCCATCTACTCTCCACTCTTCTCTATGCCTCCCCTCTACTCACTAATGTGAACAAATCTGCTCTTAGCAAACTCTCCAGCTGTTATAACCACATTGCTAGATTTGCAACAGGCATGGCCTATAGAACCCACCACTGTCACAACCTAAATCTTCTGGGGTGGGTAGAATGGCCTAGCCTACTTCAGTACAACCAGCTTATAATTGCCCATAACGTTCTCAACCCCCTTGATAATATGCCTGCACTTAAAAACATCATCAACCTTTATAGCAATCTGAGGTCACATCACTCTTCTAATAAACTACTAGTTCAAACATCCAAAATCAACAACTCTGCTGAGAACTCTCTGTTTGATGACTCTTTTGGCAAAACTTGGAACTCTCTTCACACTGATCTTACTCTTGAACCCTTTCTTACTCAGTTCAAAAAAAGCCTCAAGCTATACTTTAAAACTCACTGGCTATGTCCTTGTTCAAAACCCAACTAGATCCTCCTCTGTAGTCTGTAATCATGTTACATTGCCTAGTCAATGTGTTAACACTGTTTTAAAAATGCATGATTATATTACCTGCTTGCTCAACTGGAGCCTGTAAACTGTGTGCAACTTGTAATCATTTTGTGATTTTTACTGTAGGTTCTACCTTGGAGCCTTTCTCCCCGGGCCTCCGCTGAAAATGGACATGTATTTCAGTCTGACTATCCTGGTCAACAAATGTAAAATAAAATAAATAAATAATAAATAATAAAAAAAAAAAGAAAGAAAAAAAAACATGAATAAGAATATAGATATGAAACTAAAAACAAAACTGTGCAAAATATCTAACTTAAGATATATTTGTTCATGCAGTGCTATCAAAATGCTAATAACTAAATTTTCATTCTTCCTTTTTCTTTTTAAAACAAAGTTTAGTTTACCATTTCTTCTGTAGCCCTTATGACTCATGTCTATCTTGTTTCACTGGATTCCACCATTAGTACCACCACTACCAGAATTGCCACCATAACCATCTATGGTACTCATGACAGCTGCCTAGGTCTGCTGAATTGTTAATGATGCAGGGAATGTAGCTTACCCAGGTGGCATCATCTGCATCTGACTAGCAGTGCAGAGCATATCAGCTTACATTATCATTAAATATGGTAGAAGTGCAATGATGTCATGTTGTGTCTGGCCTCCAAGACAACTGCCCATCGTTCACCTGTTCATAGGTTCATAGGTTCATAGGTAGGTACTAGGCTATCAGCCCAAGGGCCTAGGTAAGCCTAGCCAGCAAGGTTCCATAGCTTATGCCATACAAGAAAGTTATTTTCCTGTGCCACTGTCCAGCAGAGACACAGATGTGATCCCCGGGGTGTATTTCCTATTTCCCATCCACTCATCAAGATTTTTCTTGAAGAGTGCTAATGAAGAACTTTGCTTAACATAGATGGGTAGCTTGTTCCTGAGTATAGGAAGTCTCTGGGACAGGAATGTATCCCTCCAGCGTGTCCTGTTTATTCTGGTGACAAGGTTTAGGTCCCTAGAGCGTGTAGCTCGGAGGGAGTAGGATTTCTTTAGGTGTAGCATGTCTAACAGCTCTGGGCTTGACATAGCTTTATATGTTAGGCAGAGATCATCTCGGAGTAGGCGATATGCTACAGAGTAAAGCTGGAGTTTTTTGAGGTGGTCAGTGTAGGGCA
The DNA here is from genome assembly GCF_019279795.1 of Protopterus annectens. NCBI lineage: Eukaryota > Metazoa > Chordata > Ceratodontiformes > Protopteridae > Protopterus > Protopterus annectens. Next base: position 1,129,066,412 of record NC_056729.1, read on the forward strand.
TTTGTTTGAGGCCAGTAATCCTCTTTGTGAGGTACTTCTGTGGCCTTTCCAGCTGCTGCAGATGTCTTGTGAGGTACATTCCAAAAGGGGTGTTGCACTCTATAAAGGGTCTAATGACTGCCGAGTAGAGGGGAACAATGACCTCTTTTTTCCTGAATGAGAACTCTTTTATGATGTGGTGTGCCATGTAGAAGGACTTCCTGACTACTGTGGTGATATGACTATCAAAGGAGAGACTACTGTCCACCTGGGTCCCAAGATCTCTTATCTCATATTCGGTGTTAATTAGATTGCTGCCTATGTGGTAGTTCATGGGTACAGAGTTTTTAACCAAAGGGGATGACACTGCACTTTTTGGCATTGAGCTTGAGGCCATGGCTCTGACACCAGGCATCTGTCTCAGAGAGGCCCTTCTGTAGAACGTCCACATCATTTAGGATCAAACTGTTGGGTCCTTCACCCTCCCATTTAGCTAGGACAACAAATGAGGAGCCCTGGATACTATCTCTGTGGTTAACCCCCTCACCACACCCCTAAGTAACAACAGGTACTACTGTCAAAATTTCTTCATCAGTATCCCCCCCAAATGTTTTCAGCACAGTAGCAATACTGTATTATTAATATAATTAAGTAGTATGATTTCTTTACTAATTTTAAAAAGAATGATATATGTTTCAGAGCTGAAAACAACAAATGATCACAAAAGCAATGTATCAGAGTTCCTTATTTCTATGCCAGCTCATGTAATGATATTTCCATTAGGACATGATCATGTACGTTTGCAAAACTTTTTATCATATACCAGAACTATGTTATCCTGTTACTTATACCTTACCTTACCTAGACTATGATGTAGGTTTACCATTTAATAAATTAGTGTCACTTTATCACTCTATATATCTGTTCTTAAAAATGATTGCAGACTAGGCATATTGTTTTAGTATGCAAATATACATAGCTTTTATTTTTTATTTAATAACAAAACTCATTCTTGAACAGTTCCTGATGTATGAAACTTTAAGAAATTAAATTTGAACATCTAAAATGTGTGTTTCTCATAGGTCTGTTAGAGGTTCATAGATTCATAGGTGTGTACTATGCTAATTGCCCTGGAGCCTTTACAAGCCTAGCCCATAGGATTACCCTGGCATCATGCCACCCAACCTTAGTTCCCAGTACCTCTGTCATGTAAAGCCACTGGAATGATCACTGGGGTGAATTTCATATTTCCCATCCACTCATCAAGATTTCTCTTGAGGAGGGCCAGTGAGGTGCCCCGCTTGACATGTATGGGAAGTCTGTTCTATAGCATGTGTAGTCTGGGTTATGAACCTGTCCTTCCAGCATGTTCTGTTGATTGTGGTAATGAGGTTGAGGTCTCTGGAGCATGTGGTGCAGAGGAATTGGGATTTTTTTAGAGATAGCATTTCTAGCAGAGCTGGGTCAGACATGGCTTTGTACATCAAGCAGAGATCACCTCTACGTAGGTGATATGAGACAGACAATAGTTGGAGATTTTTTAGTCTGTCCATATAGGACAAATGTTTAAGACCTAGGATCCTCTTTGTGAGGTTCTTTTGCGGCCTCTCCAGTTGTTGTAGGTGTTTAATGAGGTACATGCCAAATGGAGCATTGTACTCAATGATTGGCCTAATGAGGGAAGAGTAGAGGGAGACAATGACCTCTTTCTTCTTGGATGTAAAACCCTTAGTAATGAGATGTGCCACATAGAAGGACCTTCTGACCACAGTGGCAATGTGGTGGTCAAAAGAGAGGTTGCTGTCAACCTGTGTTCCCAGATCTCTTATAATGCCTTCTGTGTTCAGTGGACTACCATCGATGTGGTAATTCATGGGAACCGGATTTTTCCCATAGGGGATGACAACACATTTTTTGTCATTGAGCTTAAGGCCATGGTTCTGACATCAGTTGTTGTTCTCAGTGAGGCCTTTCTGTAGGATGTCAACATCACTTGGGGAGTTAATAATAGCTCCCTACTTGCAATCATCTGTGAACTTTGTCAGCCAGAGTCCCTTCGTGCTGGCCTGGACTTCAAAGAAGTAGATACTAAACATGAGAGGACCCAGGATCACACCCTGTGGGACTCCACTCGTGACTGGTCGGCAGTCTGACTTAGAGTCAGCTACTTTCACACTGTGGGTTCTACCTGTGAGCCAGTTTGCAACATACCTAGTGATATAGGGGTTGTTGCCTAGCTTAGTGAGTTTTTCTATGATTCCTGAGTGGGGAACGGTATGTTCTAATGAAAAACGTTTACAATTTAACTAAAAACTTGTGCAAACTTTCTCTCCATTTCCCTTTTTCTTGTACACCCTTTTCTAACACCAATGCAGTGTGAAAAATCACAGGGATAGGTTTAAACCTTCAGTAGCCTAGAGCCATCCACCAACTGAAGAGAAGCAAAATAAACAAATCGATCTCTCACTCACTGCCTATTGCCATATTACCTAAACTGAAAAAAAAACTTTCTTATTAATGTTTTTAATCTAAAATGAATAACTTAAGTTTCATGCTTCTATATTTCCTTTAAGTCTTCCATTTCTTCTTTTCCTCCATGCCTTCCATTCAACACCAACTCCTTCTTCCCTATTTCTGCTACCCTTCATACTCATGTTTCCATCATAGCCATTAAATTAGAGCCCATGCCTTATGTTTATTTCCCATAATCTTGGTTACTCCAACAGTATTGCTTCGGCACAAAAAATTACAATGTGTTCTCTCATTGCATTCCCTAACTGCTTGCCTTGAACCCTCAGTCATAAAACATTTCAGTGTTTAACAGCCTGAATTACAGTATCTTGTTTTCCTGTATATAAAGCAGGTCTTTACCTGTCAGGTTGAAATGCACAGCCCTCTCTACCTTCCTGCTAAGAGCAACACTGAGTGTGGAATAATGTTGTTTTAAATCAATGACTTTATTTGTACCCCAACCCTCCTTGTGTATGCCAGTCTCATCAAAATAGGTTCTACATTCTCAAGCACAGGAAATTACATGTTCAGACAAAACACTACTTTTTATACCCACATCCTTCTTTCCTAAACAAAAGCACTTAAGGTTTTAAATACAGAACATGACAAGGTGACTGCAGAAAAAAACAGTTCAGTTGTACAGAGTTGCTATAATCCTTGCTATTCGTCTGTCTGTTGGTTGTATTAATGTTGCTGGATGTTTGCTACTAGTATCACTGTTTACCTTGTTTGAGTACTCCATCTATGAAATCAATAAAAAAATGTTTAGCATTCTAGATAGCATTTTCCTTAAAAAAAATTAAAAAGTTTTAAGTAAATGTGGTGACCAAAATCTAAGAAAAATTCATGCAGTCCATATACAAAAACAGAGGCTTATAAACTGTCTTATGTACAGTTCTCAAAATACTTTTCATAAGTACTTTTCTAGTAAGTGCAGTCTGTAATCTGTTCACTAATTTAAATCTATTTATAACTACCTACTGACAAAGGCCTTCATGTTTGAATATATATATCTAGGAACCCCTACCCCTACAAGGTTGTGCACTTCCTTGGTCCACACTGACTGATGCAGAACTCTGTAAAACTTAATGTGGCTGTCTCATTTTTAGCATGCTTCTATTGCCCTATGTCCCGTGAAATATGTCTCACTCTTAATTACAAAACTAGAGCCCCCTCTAGTGTCCACTGTTCAGATTCTACAGCTCCCTTACTCTGCAGTTCTTTAACAGTCTCATTACCTGTCAATTTGTCTGTCGTAAACTTTTGAATCAGACTCTGCCATTTTGCCCTACTTGACAAGTGTATATATTAGTATTTCCTGCTAAATATTTTAGGTATATTTGCTATTTTTTTCATGTCCTGGTTATCAAACAAAACTAGATAAATAATAAATGAATGAAGTATTTACATGTAACAGTTAAGTATGAGTGCTGAAATCTTCCATGTGCATTCTCACAGGCAAAATGTATTTTCTATGCCCTTAACTGCTGGCTAAACTGATATGACACAGCTCACAGTTCTCTGGGTGAGCAGTATTAACATCCATTACTACCTTTGCATGGAGAGTTTCATCTGGGAACACAAAGTGCACTTTGCCCTTTGATGGTGTTAGAATGCAAACTCCTATGACTGTAATTCAACCTTCTGTCCTTCCAAAAACAAACATATGGAAAGAGAGATTGATGTCGTGGAAACATTTTCCAGAATTATAAAATAATTACCATTTGAGATCATCCAGTAAGGCAGTCAGTAGCCCAGTGGGATTTATCTGGTCAACAAAAGAAAATAATAATATAAACATATAGGCAATTATGTACCACCAAAGGAATTTTAGGAGTGATTTTTGTGAAAGTATTTCAAATTACAGAAACTAAACATCCAACTATAATAATAAACAAATGTGAGATAAATTAAAAAAAAAAACTAAAGGATTAAATCAGTGGCTGGATGGAAATGAGAAAAAAACGAATTTTGAAAGCTTGTCAAGAATAAAAAATAAGAGTTAATACATTTCAAGTGAGTGTAAGACAGGCAGATATCACAAGTATCAAGAAAAACATTCATTTATTTATTAATTCATCCATTATTTCATTCATTCATTTATTTACTCTATCAATTTCCAATACCTATTTTATCTTTCCAGATTTCTGAGGATCCCAGAGTCTATACTGGCAAGTAATAGGTAGAAGAGAAGGAACTATTCCTGGACAGGATGTTGGTCAATCACAAAATGTACAAACACACAAACACATAAACACACACATACACACAAACACACATATTCACACACAGACGCATTCTCACAAACATACACATGCAGAAACACATTGCATGTATACACACAAGTACATATATGTGCACAAACACACGCATACGTGCACATGCAATGCATGAACACACACACACACACACACACACACACACACACACACACACACACTTGCATATACAAGCATATACAGACACACTCACAAACACACACATGCAAAAACACACTGCATGCATGTACACAAGTACATGCATGACAAAAACACACACACATATGCACATGCAATGCATGCAAATACACACACACACACATGCAGACACATGCAGACATGCACAAACACACTGCATGTATGCACACAGGTCCATGTATGTGCACAAACACACACAGACATGCACATGCAATGCATGCACACATACACACACACACACACACACACACACACACACACACACACACACACACACACACACACACACACACACAAGCCTATGGAAGATCACCAGTTCACATGACTTTGAACTGAGGGTTGAAATTAGAGTACCCTGTGAAAGCAGATGAGGTCACAAAAAGGCCAAGCAACCAACACACAGAATGTACCCCAACCAAGACGTATAGTGAACTCTAAGCTGCAAAGTAGTGTTATAATGAGCTGAACTGTTATACTAATCTCTAGTAAAACAAACACATGACAATGGCTGTGTCATAAGAGTCTTTAATCATCTAAGGATTTGCAGATGAACCAAATGAACACGGATAGGCAAAAAATGTAGACAGATGAGAAGTAGAAAGAAAAAAAGGAAAGAAACATATAAAAAGTAAAACATCTATGGAAATGCTTGACTAGTCATATGCAGTAGTCTGTATCAACATGGGCAAATATTTATTGAAATACAAAGCAAATAATGAATTTGCTGGGCTTCTTTTATTTTCAGTATCTTGGTATTCTACTGGCCAAGATGAGCAGACTTGGCAATGGCACAGTGACCACTGATGGTAAAATGGGATACAGTACTTTTCTCATGGTGAATATCTTACACCTTATTGTTTTTGAGGAAACTATCATCAGACTCTGTCACCCTTCATGTGTTATTAAAGATGGAAACCCATCCAAACAATATTAATATATTATATTACTACATGAGTAAGAAAATTTATTGGTGAAATATTTTTGAAATCTCCATTTCAAAACTTTGAGCCTTCATAATTTCAGTCTTGGAAACTTCTGTGAGAACCAATCTTTTCCTCCATTTCAAAGATATACACTTTTAATTAAAAGTTTATAATCCGTCTATTTTGTACATGTGCTATAAGCACACGTCACTGCATATCTCTCTTTCTCTCCCGCTCCCTGGTTCATTTATTCATGCACCTCATTAGTAATTCATCAACTGCATAACCACAACATTTCTTTATTGTGTAAAAATAATTTTAAAGCAATTCTCTTAAGTCATTCTCACCTAGTAGCTGCTGAAGGTCACACATCCAGCAATCCAGCAGCCTGCACACACCTATGGATTTCTGTGCATTTTCTGAACAATTAAGTTAAAGTCAAACAAATACAAATGTATTTCAAACACTAAATACTTTTTAAAAAGGTGCAAACATCAGGGTGTTCATTTTACAATGATAGAAATCAGAGCAGTCACAACTTTCATATTGACACTGTAGCATTTTATAATGCAGAAAACTCCAGAATTCAATTTTCTCTATTTTTTTCATAAACAGCTTCCAATATCTTGACATTTACCATCAAAAATGTTGTATAGCTATGGGAAGAAGGGTGGCAATAGGTTTTGCCAACCTGGTCCTGTGCTGGTAGGAGCATTCTTGTTTTACTAAAATGTCATCATTTAAACATGTTAAAGTTTATAGAAGATTCATTGATGATTTGTTTTTTATATGGGAAGGTAGTAAAGAAAAGCTTGATAAATGTATTATTGATGTTAACTGTTTATTGGACTGGTTAAAGTTTATTCTAGGTATGGCGGGTACTGAAGTCCCTTTTTAGATTTAGCTTTCACTTTAATCTTCAAAAGTTTTACGGTTGAGTTTACAGGAAGAAAACTTTTACTAATAATTATTTACTCAAACAAAATGAGGCCAGGTACCTGAAACAACCAAGAAACTAGTACAGTAAACACAGGCACCAAGTGGAGGTGACCAAACACAAAGCATGAACCATGAGCCAAAGTGGAAGCACCAGCTGTTTATTCAGTACATTAACACAAATCTCCCCACAGCGTTTTCATTCACAGGACTTCTTCAGATGTAACAAAGAAAAACTGACTGTAACATCCTTTATATACCTCACCCTTGCAAATCACGTTAATTGTTTAATGACTGATAATTAAAACACATGGCAATTAATGCAAATATTCTGCTTTCTGTAACATTTTGAAAATTCTTTAAAAACATATCACTAAAAATGCAGGTGAATGAATAAGCAGATTTATAAGCAGCAAAGCTTTCTAAAAACATAAAAATTGATTGAATTAAAATAAAATAAAACAGAATGAAACATACCTAAAAATATAATAATAAATATAAGTATAAACACACATCATGCATAGCGTGGTGACTAATTTGAAAGCACAGTATGAATTAATAATATGTAAATAATGCAAAAATATAAATAATAAATAATGAATCCTATCTCAATTAAATATACGTAGATGTATATAAATGTAAATGTATAAATATATATAAAATGTATAATCTTCTTCTTCTTCTTCTTTTGGCTTTTCCCGGTTAGGGGTCACCACAGTGGATCATCTGTCTGCTCATGATTGGCAGTGGAGTTTTATAGTGTTGAGTTGCCAGCCCAGTGCCCAACCTTCCACAGAAGGCACAGACACACACACACACACACACACACACACACACACACACACACACCTAGGGCCCATTTAGAGTGTCCAAACCACCTACTGCATGCCTTTGGGATGTGGGAGCACCTGGAGGAAACCCACGCGACCACAGGGGGGACATGCAGAGTCCACACAGAAGGCACCCCAGCCAAGAATTGAACCAGAGAACCTCTTGCTGTGAGGTGGCAATGCTAACCGCTGCTCCACCATGGCCGCCCATAAAATGTATAATATATATAACATAAATCAACCTGAAAATATATGTAAAACATTTATATAAAAGATGTGATGTATCACATAAACAGGGAAATGTTTCTAAGGTGAAGTGGAATGCTGTGGGGAGATTTGCGTTAATGTAATGAATGAATAAACTGCTGGTGCTTCCACTTTGGCTCTTGGTTCGTGCTTTGTGTTTGGTCACCTCCACTTGGTGCCTATGTTTGCTGTAATAACTATTTACATTACAGTAGTTCTCATCCTAAGAAAATGAAATTAAATATTTTCAGGGGACAATTAATTACTTTGAGTAGGGTCACCAGTATTGACAAGGCCTTTTTTCAAGAAGATGATTTTTTAATGAATTTATTTTGTGATAGAGGCTACCCCAGAGAAGAACTATGTTTGACTGGGGATGAAGTTTACTGTAAGAGGTGGTCTCATTATCCACCAATTTTAATTCAGGAATTTATTTCAAAGGAAAGTAATGATATGAACATATGTAATGTACCCACGGTTAACACTAGTTACGACTTTACCTAACCTGGACCGGAACACCAAAGGTGGAGGTGTGTCCATATTCATTAAGGATATCCACACCTCCAGGCTAGTTACTCAGCATAATGCATCCAAGGTTATCCAAGTGCAACTAACTCTGGGCAAAACTGCAATCCAAACTGTAGCTTGCTACAGATCCCCCACCATGCCCCAGGATTCCCACTCCTCTTTTCTTGATATACTGGAAAATATTAGGGTTCAACCAAACACACTAATAATGAGTGATTTCAACTACCACACCATTAACTGGGAAAACTACTCATGTACCAACTCCTTCGCTCAATGCTTTCTGGAATTCATAAATTCCAATGCCATGGATCAACTTGTCCACACCCCCACCAGGGGCAACAATATCCTAGACCTAGTCATTACTAACATGAGTGACCGGTGTTCCACACCTGAAATCAACTCCTCGTTGGTCAGATCTGACCATAAGCTAAACACCCTAGATATCCACATCCCACCCCCACCCCCCCATTAAGGAAATCACAGTAAAATATTTCTCCAAAGCCAACTTCATGCTTCTTAAGACAGAAGTGGCGAACTTCATGAAATCCATGCAGATGGACAATACAGTTATGACTGCTGAATCCTACACAGATGCATTCAATAAGCACTTACACGGGTGCATGTATCGTGCTATCCCAAACAGAACCAAGATGCTATCCTCCAAAAAAAGGAAGCCAATATGATGGTCCCCTGCCATAAACAAACTCTACAACAGAAGGAAGAAACTGTTGCAAAAGAGAGTAAAATGCCATAAGTGGAGGAGTTCCCTGGTCAGCCTCAGTAAGAAGCTGAGATCCCTTATAAGATCCTCCAAAGCTAGCTATGAAAACAAAATTGCCACTGATTCTTGGGACAATCACAAAGCAATCTATAGCTATGTCAAGAATCTCAATGGCAACACCCAGATATGCTCCGAGTTACAGCACAACGGCATGAAAATTACAGAACCAACTGATATTGCCAACGTCCTAGCAGATAGGTTAAGTGCTAACTTTACTCCCCTCTCACCCCCTAAAGGGCCCACATCTATACAGGAAGAATGCAGAGTCCCTGTAATCACAACTATGCAGGTAAAAGCTGCACTCTCTAAAGCCAAAAACACAGCATCCATGTGACCGGACAACATCCCAGGCTGCGTTTTACATGAACTTCAGAATGAACCAGCTCCCCACCTAAGCACCATGTTTAATCATAGTCTCACATCAGGCTTTGTGCCCACTGAATGGCGCACAGTAACAGTTATTCCACTCCACAAAGGGGGAGCCACCACTGATCCTGGGAACTATCTCCCTATTAGCCTGACAAGCTTGGTCTGTAAGGCCATGGAACGTATCATCATGGAACTCATAAACAAAGACATTGGTAACCTTCAAACTCTGGACCCCACCCAGTTCGGGTTTGTGACAGGCAGATCATGCCTTCTGAACCTGATCGACTTCTTTGAGGCAGTCACCAAAGCTGTAGACGAGGGTAAGGTGGTTCACACAGCCTATCTTGACCTCGCCAAGGCTTTTCACACCATCCCCCATTCTGGAATTATAGCTAAACTCACTAAACTAGGTATAAATCCCTTCGTCACCAGATGGGTTGCCAATTGGCTCACTGACAGAACCCACACTGTAAAAGTTGCAGACTCCAAATCTGACTTCAAACCAGTGACAAGTGGAGTACCACAGGGTTCACTCCTGGGACTTCTCCTGTTCAGTATCTACTTCTCTGAAGTACAGGCTAATGCAGAAGGCCTTTGGCTAATGAAGTGCATAGATGACTGCAAACTAGGAGCCATAGTTGAGTCTCCAAATCATGTAGACATCCTACAGAAGGGCATCACTGAGACAGATGCCTGGTGTCAGGGCCATGACCTCAAGCTCAATGTCAAAAAGTGCATTGTTATCCCCTTTGGTAAAAACTCTGTACCCATGAACTACCACATAGGTGGCAGTCTACTTAATGCCGAATGTGTGATAAAAGACCTGGGGACCCAGGTGGACAGTAGTCTTTCCTTTGATAATCAGATCACCACAGTAGTCAGGAAATCCTTATATGTGGCACACCTCATCACAAAATGGTTATCATCTAGGAAAAAAGAGGTCATTGTTCCCCTCTACTTGACACTCATTAGACCCATTATAGAGTACAATGCCCCTTTTGAAATGTACCTCACAAGACATCTGCAGCAGCTGGAAAGGCCACAGAAGTACCTCATAAAGAGGATTATTGGCCTCAAACAGATGCCCTACACTGATCATCTCAAAAAACTCCAGCTTTACTCTGTAGCATATCGCCTACTCTGAGGTGATCTCTGCCTAACATATAAAGCTATGTCAAACCCAGAGCTGTTGGACATACTACACTTAAAGAAATCCCAGTCCCTCCAAGCTACATGCTCTAGGGACCCATACCTTGTCACCACAATAAACAGAACATGCTGGGGGGAATTGATTCTTGTCCCAGAGACTTCCCATACTCTGGAACAAGCTCCCCATCTATGTCAAGCAAAGTTCCTCATTAGCACGCTTCGATAAAAATCTTGATAAGTGGATGGGAAATAGGAAATACACCCTGGGGATCATTTCCATGGCTCTGCTTGACAGGGGCACAGGAAAATAACTTTTTTGGGTTGTGTAAGCCAGGGAACCTTGTTGGCTAAGCTTACTTTGGCTCTTGGTTCGATAGCCGATTACCTACCTATGAACCTTTCCTTTACCTATAAGTATAGACAGTACAAGTATAAGGAAAATAATTTCACACAACTGGAAGATTTTAGAAAGAAATAGTGATCAGATTAGAATAATAGAAGACAGACCAAAATTTGTTTTTAAGAGAACATATAATTTGAAATGCTTACTAGAAAATTATGATTTTTTGAGTGAACATTACACTTTAGTAGAAGTTAGTGGTACTTATTCTTGTGGCCACTGTAAGCAATGTTATTCCATTAGTAATAGCAACAGCATCATGTTTAACATTTAGGAAATAAAGTCATTATTTCCAGTAAGAGATTTAATTGTCAAAGTGAAAACATTGTTTATTTGGCACTATGCAGTACTTGTTCCCAGTTTTATGTGGGAAATGTTGCAGGAAACTAAGAATAAGAATTTGTGAACATAACAATGCTATTAGAAAAGCTGACTTAATTCTTTAACAAAACATAGTTTGAACTGTATTGGGTTTAGAAAATATCATTTTTCTGTGCTTGAACAAGTTAATTAATTTGGTTTTGTGACAGGTTGCAATTTTGAAAGTACGTGATTTATTTTGGCAGATTATGCTTAGAGCAGATAGTTATCTTGGGTGTAATGAAATGATAATGTGAAATGTGTACTTACAGTAAATACTGAAATATGTATGGATGCAAATAAATTAACATGTATACAGTTTTATATTTTTATATTTTGATTCAAACATTTGTTTTAACAAATGTTTTATGTATTTGATATTTTTCAAAACACTCTGTTTCAACATTTTTATATATTTTTATATGGTTAAACATGGCATATTTATGCAACATTGTATCTATTTGTATGTTATAGGAAGTGACGTTTTTTCTTGATTTTGTTGGTTCACTTGTCTTTTTGACAGTAACACAGTTAGTATTTATAAAGATGTTTAACATTGTTTGATTGCTCTGAAGAAGTTCCAGTGTTAAATAAAAAGAACAAAAGGGCTTAATTTTTATTTTCCGTTGTAGACTGCAGTTTCTTCAAGCTCCGTTTCAACCAGGCTTTTGTGCTTGTTTCATGAGTTTTACTTGGTTCCAGGTGTTTTTTGTTTTTAGGTAGTACTAACATTTCACATCTCTTTCAAGTCATCACCTGCCCAGCTCCCGCACTGAAGCTCTCACCTTCCCTGGACGGGGACATTAGGAACTCCTTCAACTCTGTGAGTTGCCACTGTGTTGGTGGTCCACTATCTGTGGTGGGTTTGTCCCTGTTAATAGCCAATGCTTTAGTCTTGGCATGCATTACCATATCAATTACCCCACAACTCACCTGTACTACCATCCTAGTATGGCCTTACACAGTATTCATGATTTGATAATTCCCCACAAGACCTGGTTCTAGAACATCTTTTCAGCTTTAAACTTGTCAAGGCTACAAATGCAATGTGTGCACACAGCCTGCAGTAGCACATCAGACTCCATTGTGCTGAACATTTCCAGATGTTGCCATTCTTTTCATTCCATGACAGGACATCAGGACTTGTACACTTCTGGACAACACAAGTAGATCACTGTATCTATATGCACAGCTGTTAATGGCAGTTATTGATCAAGTCAGCTCTGTCAGCCTACCACTCTGTCCACCACAAATCCATGTGCAACTGTGCTGTTAAAATTCACATCCCATGCCATACTGCAAACAGCAATTGCAAGGTACCACTGCTCATCATCTTACCACAGGCCAACATGGGAGGACTTTGGCTGACAAAGTTTGCAGACGACTGCAAACTGGGCGCCATAGTGGAAAGTGCATCGGACACGGATATCCTTCAGAAGGGACTCACGGAAACAGATAGCTGGTGCCAGAGCCATGGCCTGAAGTTAAACGCCAAAAAATGTATAGTCATACCCTTCGGGAAAAACAAGGTAACCCCAAGCTACCATATAGGTGGCAATCCACTAAGCACAGAAGAGGTTATCAGGGACCTGGGGACCTAGGTTGACAGTGGCCTTTCTTTTGACACTCACGTTGCTAAAGTGGTTAGAAAGACCTTCTACATTGCCCACCTGATCATGAAGGGATTCACATCCAGATCTAGTGAGGTCATTGTTACCCTGTACTCTTCACTTATCAGACCAATGATTGAGTACAATGCCCCATTCGGGATGTATCTCACCCGACATCTGCAGCAATTGGAGAGACCCCAAAAGTTCCTCATCAAAAGGATAAAGGGACTCCAAAATCTGTCATATGCTGCCAGATTGAAGAAACTCCAGCTCTATTCAGTCGCATACTGTCTGCTCAGAGGTGACATGTGCCTGACATACAAGGCCATGTCCAACCAGGAATTAATGGACATGCTCCACCTCAAAAAATCCAAATCCACCAAAACCACTAGAGCAAGTGACTTAAACCTTAGCACGGACATAAATAGGACGTGCTGGAGGGATAGATTTATCACTCAGAGACTCCCTATGCTGTGGAATAAAATTCCGGTCCATGTGAGGCAGAGCACCTCGCTGGCTCTGTTCAAGAGAAATCTTGACCTGTGGATGGGAGATCGTAGGTTTACCCCGGGAATCATCTCTGTGTCACTGCTGGACAGAGGCACAACAAACTAATGGGCACAGTATTTTTTCATATAAGGTGTGGCGTAAGCCACAAAAATTTGGGCTAGGCTTATAAATGCCTTAGGGCAGATAGCCTAGTATAAACCTATGAACCTATGAACCAGTGTATAGGAAAATACCTGTGCAGGTAGTCTTGCATCCCTTGTGGCAGGTGTAATGGTCTATATGCAGATGGTACATTATGTCAAAGTGAACACCTCACAATATCAAGGCAGTAAAATGATAGCTGCCTTGTAGCTTCATCGACTGGATTGCATCACAATACTCCCTTGAGCTCTGCAGTCTGACAGACTGTCCTACTGCAGGGCAATAGCTTGACATGTTTTATGCTCTATATCCTGTCAGTATGGGCCCCTCTCATCAGGACAGCGATTTTACATGCCCTTGACTTCTGCAGCCCAACAGCAAGGCAGAAATTTGACATGCCCTTATCTTCTTTTATCCTTTCCTTCTACTGCCAGGATCTGAGCCTGTTGCTCCCATTCCTTCCTTGTATAGTCCCTGCAATCCTTTGTCTGTTACCAGTCATCATGTCTCTTGCCAGTATGTTAAACTGCTATCCAGGTCTTTATTCCACTTCCTATATTCCATGCCATAGTGCAGTCTCCCATTGTATGGCAACCACGTTTTTTTAATTGTACTCAAATGGGCCTAATAGTGTAGCAGTTATACTAATGAAGAGACTTAGCACAATTGTTTCTAAATTGTTCCCATATCATAACACGTTATCTATCAAACACAGTCAATGCTACCATGCTTATCTGTGTCTGCTTCTCAGTTAGAAGGCCATGTATATGCTATGTCAGTGTTGTTTGCAGTGCTGCCTCTCTGCAGTAATAACTCATTGTATCATGCACCTGTACTCCCCAGTTCTGCATATTTCATGATGTTCTAATGTGTGGTCGTGCACTATAGGCTACTATTTTTTACCTTATTATGACCTGTAAAGTGGACTTGGCTTGTTTAGGCACTGATTAAAGCAGGGATCTCATGAGGTTCAGAAGAAAAACAAAACTTTTGTTCTGTACCTGGTGCATAAAGACTAGAGAAAGCACTTTTTTGGGGGGTTGGTCTATGAAGGTCCTATCTATAACATAGCTGCCTGACACCAACTTGCCTGGGTGGTGAGTCATACCACTGGCATCACTCACTCTGGTGAGCAGTACAGGCACAGATACAGTAACTTGCAGAGGTGTCATTGTGGCCTTCATCACCTGTGGATAGCAAAGGTTGAATAAAGATAGCCAGCATTTTGTGGAGAAATTTGCCACTGGCTTGCAATGCATTGCTCCAGCTGTACTTTTCTGTTCTTTCCTTCTGTTACCGTGATGTAATCACTAAGTAGTGCTTATTTTTTATCTTACTGCATCAGAATAGGGATAATTAAATGTGATATCTACCTAAGGAGGCAGGACAAGCTCCTCAGGTGAAGGGGAAAGACATATAAGTGGTTATGTATTACTTAAAGCAAAAATAAATGTGTCATATCAATGTTTATTACTGTCCTGTCTTTTTATTTCTGTCTTTGCTTTTCTCTCTTTGTAGGGTCAGCTGTGGTGAAGGAGGGGGTGAGGTAGTGGCCACCTGAGCCTGTAGAAGTCCATGTGTCTGTTGTTGGGTCAACAGCTGTGCCCAGGGTTACCTCCCTGCAGGAAGACAAAGAATTCCCTGTGATAGGTGATCTGGAAGGTCTATAGGTGCCCTCTATGTGTACCCCTCAGGGAGGGAACAGAGGCTTCTTACCCAGGTGTGTCATAGCGGGGTCCACCTGGATCACCCAGTGGTAGATGCAGTGGATGGTGATGGCAGAAATGAACCATCAGCTCAGCTCATTGCCTGCACCGGCACCTTGGAGCATCCCCTTGTACAATTAATAGAGGCACAGAACCAACTGGCCCCACAATTGGGCCATCAGAGATAAAGCCTACTCAGAATGACAGCCACGAAGATGACTTACTTCTAAGTAAACTCTTCTCTGGGCTGTGCTCGCTGGTCTACAACACACTATCATATACCCCTATGAAGGAGTTCTCCTTCCTTGTGTCGCACCCCCCATATCATGTTTGTAATTCAGTCCTCAGTATTCTCAGTTATTCTCCCTCTGTTGCCCTGTGTCTCCACAGCTGCCCCCATTTGCATCTAGATATCCCTTTCATAAACCAAGAGTTATTTGTGAATGCTATAAATATGTGCCCAGTGAACATTAGGACTACACAGAAGCAGAAACACACATATGATACAAAAATATGAGCCACTGGACTGAAGATACTATAAAATAACGACAAAATTGTTCACTTTAAGCTTGACACTGACGGAGAGTGTATTACCTTCACAGAAATCACATTCAGAGGTTTGATTATACAAGGTACAGAGAAGGAATCAACCATATTGCTGACTTATTTGGGCCATAACGTATCACTGAAAGATCTAAAAGAGCTATGCAGTACTAAGCAAAATATAGCTTAGCAATCTTTTAATTCAAATGATGTGACTGTAACATCCTAATATACTGGGATGACTTGATTGTGAATATCATGGCAAGATTAAATATGCAAGGCACAGTGTTCACATTCAGACTCAATGTGCTAATGGATGGTATGCAGATAGCAAAGGCAAATATTCACACATTCATTATTGAAACGGCTGAACTTTATGCATTCTGATGTTGCAAATTTGTGAAGCCAAATGTTCACACAGTTGTGAAAAGCATAATTAAGAGATTCTCAAAGCAGATCATTTGTGTATTTATGAAGGAAACAACGGGCACAGGTAAGGAGAGTAATTGAAAAGTAATCCCATGAGAAATGTCAATGATTTTAGGAGAAATACAGTACACAGGCCTATATTAAAGATTGGTGCAGACAGCAGTAGCATATCTCTCAACTTCTTAGAACAAGAAATCTGGACAAAGCCTAAAATAATGGGGGAACAAAGGCCCAAAAAATAAGGACAATTTTCAAATATTGCTCTTATAAACTTAGAAAGTTTCTAGAATAACAAGATTTGTGTTAGCGTGGATTTTCTGAAGCATATGAAGTTTAAAACTCAAATGTATGTAATTTTTAGTGACTTCAATCAATAGTGATTTGCCAGATTTCAGATTTTATGAGGACTAGACCACAAATATGATGCAGAAATCTGTGGTATGGAAAGGTATGAACAGTAGCTGGCTCATCTAACAGCCTCTGCCATTCACCAATTTGATGCCTCTCAAGTGGAAGTTGAGGAGCAGGAAAAAAAAACGTCCATTTCTCACTCCAGTTGATGCTCCTAATATCAGGGTAAGCCAGGCCTCATTTCTGCACACCACATTTCCAAGCTGACAAGAAAAAAAAAATCCTCAGGATTGCACTTTCTGCTTGTAAAATGGTAGCACTCCACTTGATGCTTTTTCAGCAAGTGGCTTCCTAAAACATACGCAGCACAGGAAGTGCCAAAGAGCTTCCGTCCTGTAGTCATCATAACAGAAAAAAACAGCACTGGAATTCATTTCTGTACCAACATTTACATGTTCTGCACCACTGAATAACATATTTTGAATTTTCTCCCTAACACCTTGTGTTTGAGGTGGCTGCCTGTTCACCCAACTTTAACTATGCCTCTGCTGATGCAAACAAAGAAAAGTTGTCAGTGCATACAATTCATATTTTTGAAAGTTAGACTGTTTTTCAGGAAGCTTGGTTACATTCTGTTCAAAGCAGCATTAAGATAAGAGTAGAGTTTTCACTCGTTTATTATGCCAAGGAGGGTTTTACTTGCATTAAGGCAAAGAATTGACAGTGAATTGAAAATTATGTTGCAAATGGATATGATATTGAGACAATCAGAACCTACTCCATAAGAAATTTGCAGAATTACTATGATTAAACCAGTTAAAATTAAAATTGACATAATTCCACAGAATGTAAATAAAGCAATTTTCTAGCAGCATTATTCACACAGAATTTTGTGCCCACAATGGCAAGAGACAAATATTTATCAGTGCTTGACAAACCAGGACTTCTGAGAAATCAATATAGTTCAAAGCTGTGAACATCAATCTCACCTTTAGGAAGATGCAGATTTTTTTTTTAGAATGTCTCAAGACCTGAGGTTTTCAGGTAGTAGATGCACACAATGTATTGAGGGTGCAGAAGGTCTTTTCAACATCATTTATAATGCATTGTTCTGGGTCAAAAACTAAACTGGAAAATGATGAGAAACTCAGCTGTTGGAAAAGCTAAACAAATAACACTAAACTGAACAAATAAAAATGTCAGATAAGATAAGCAGTGTCAGAAAGGTGGGATATGTCTTGACATATGAGAGCCTGTGTAAGTAAAAGCAGCACTCCAAATGTAAAGACCATCAGACAAGTAAACATTTATAAAAGTTCTTGGCTTGGTACAGTACTTATCCAAGTTTTTTCCAAACTTATCAGAAGTGTTTATACTTTTGAGATAATGGATTGAGAAAGACATAGAGTCGTATTTGGAGCTGGAATAAGAAAAACATTTCACAATGCTAAAGAAATTGGGGTTGGGCCTTGGGCTAGTAACCCAACCCCATAAAATCTATACCTGCTACAGAAACAACGGGTGCTGAAGGGTGCTCGTTGCCCGATGTGCTGTATGCATGGAAATGGATCCAGGAGGAGGAAAGAAATTGGAGACAAAATTTTCAAATCTTCATTATGGTGATGTGACAAATAAAGATATGTTGCATGTGGATGTCAATCAATCTAGTATAGGAGCAACATTTCTGACAAAATGGCAACCAGTTGCTGATGTTTCTACAACTCCAAGTCCCAGATAAGATATGTAAAGGAACTTCTGGTTATTGTGTATGGCTGAGAAAATGTGTACAAGTAAATGAATGAGAGGCATATCTATGTGGAACTAGATTATTAACCATTACAGAGCTTTTTCTGAGGCTACTATATGCAGCATCATTACTTCTTCATACTGGCCTTAGTAAAGAATTTCCTTCTACCAAATACAGAATATTGCTTTTAACAGTAATTACTTCACACTCAGCTTACAACACACAAAGACTTCAGATAACAGAAATGAAATCTTCAGATTTGCATTACTCACTAATTCACATGTACATGATTGTCCGCTAATAAAAGAACGGCTACAAATAACAAATAGACTTTTATTTCTTTTCAGCTCAATACTTTTAAAAAATAATAAACTAAGCTATTGCCCCTATTAGAAAGAAAGCTGCCAATAAAAAAGCAATTGCATACATTAAGGGATATACAAGAGGATGGCTTGATACTATCTAGACCTTGCTTTAAAATTAGTATAGAAGAAAAAAGCTTTTTGTAAAGCAGGACTGGCTATTTGAAATAGACTCCCAGCTGAAATCAGATCTTTAGATTCACTGACTAAATTTAAAAATAAAAAGCTCTTCAAGAGCACCTAACCAAGAAGTCCACTAGTACTTGTTTTAGAGATAAAGGATAATTCACCATTAAGCAAGCAGTCTAATATAAACAGCATATTATACCTTTCAAAATCTTCTGTTTTGTATATGTCTTGTAAATACCGTGGATTGTATAATTTTGATATACTTAACTTTTCCTCACTGTTAAGCTGCATGAAAATGTGTGTAATTTAGTCACAATGACAGTACATACAAGTGTATATTGTATACTGTGTCTTTATAACGTTCTCTAAGAGTGCAGGTTGTGGCTGAAAAAGGTCAACTGACCAGCCCAACCACCTAATCAATCAATCATCAATCAATCAATAAGAATTGTTGAATCAGGACTTAGAATAGATGCCTCAAACTTCTCTCTTAACAATATCAGAAAACTGGTTGCAAAATTAAGGGGGTACACAGAAACTGATACAGAAATGCAGTTGTTGAAAGCATGATAATGCTAAACGACAAAAAACAAACAGTGCAGATACATATTCAACTTCAGATGCAGGATTACTTATAACATAAGCACCAATGCAACAGCATACAGAGAATTATAAAGACAGACAACACTAAATAATAAATAAATAAAAACATAAAGCATTAAAACAATAAATATAAACATAGTAGGCTAGTACCATAACGAAAATGCATACCCAAAGAGGTATGCTTTAAGGCATCATTTAAAGTCAATGACATTCAAGGACATCTACGCCCATCTTGGTATGAGGTTCCAAAGATGCAGTCCATGAATATCAAATAAGCAAGAAGAGTGAGGCTGGATCCTTGGACCTTCAACAGCTATGGAGTACAAGAAAATGTAGCAAGTACAAGAAGACCAACATGAAGTCAGATGCACCATAAGAGAAGGTGGTCCAAGACACCAAAGACCAAATAAACCATAACCATAACTATATAAGTGACACAAGATCAGACTGAAAACTAATACAGACTATGCAAAATCAGTGTAACATAGCAGCATTGTGATAACTCTATTAGTAAACAATGAGTGAAGTTCTGCATATGTTGCAGAATGTCCAGTTATGAATCTAAAAACTTCAGATACAGGCTATTGCAGTAATCCAGTCTATTGGAAGCTAAAACATATACCACTACTTGAAGATCTACAAATGAAATAAGCAGCTTAATAATTTCTCTGATGCTAGCAAGAGGTCTTGGTAATGACAGGCACCTGATCCTTAAGTGTGTGCTGGTCATCAAAAATCACTCCTGCATCCTGTACCTTTGACTCAAATTCTAGTTTATCATT
>NC_056729.1:1129094292-1129171792 GCF_019279795.1 Protopterus annectens
CACAATAAATGAAGGCCTATGTGTTTACCTATTTTTTATAGTTTGCAGCAAATTAATAATTGCTGCAACTGGTACTTAATTAAATTATAAGGTTTACCAGTAGCGTAAACCTATTTCTCTTAGACACAGTGACAGGTGCTTACTATCTGCTTCACTTTAGCCTGCAAAGTCTTCAGGTTTTTTTTTTCCAGCTTGTCTGTCTGCCTGTTTGGAAACACCATCTTCTGTATACACCATTCATTCTGGACTGAAAACTATTCATTTTACTATTTAAATGCTGTTTTTAGAGATCAAAACACTAGATCTACTGGGAAAATGTGTCACCTGTCATTGGTCGGTTACTGCAGTGGGCAGGGTGATGAGTCTTCCAAAGCTCACAATAGGCATTTTCAGAATTTCTAAGAAGTATTTCATTTCAACTAATTCATTTTAGCCTGCAGGATATTCAGAAACAATTTTATTGCCTATCTGACTGCTTGGTTTTGTTTTTACTGAAACACCCCTGCTTGCATTTAGTCCTAACTTCAGGCTTAAAACTCTTCATTTTAATGCTTAATTAATGTTATATCAGCTTGAAACACTTTTGTCTGCATGTATATCTGACACAAGTACCACTCTGTGAAAGAAATGTTACACAGGTTTGTTATTATCATATTTGTACTCTGTAATATTCATTACAGAACATTTGTTTTGTTTCATGGAAACTTTGTGAGCTTCCTGAATTTTGAGAGGCTCAGAGTTTATCTGATAAGTGATATATATTTACATTCAGTCAAACAGACAAGGTGGGGATAGCATTACCCCTATTAAAGATAGTATTAGTTTTAAGGCTTAGCAGCTGTTCATTGTTCATGTGTACATTCAATCTCTGTTTTGTTTAATATGTTACTGTCTTCCACACTTGTTAGTAATTTATATACATCTGTGCATTCTCTGATATCTTTATGGATTACTCAATTCCATAACTAGGGATGTTCCTCCTCATTTAAGCAGGGAGGTGATTGTAGATGTTAATCCAAAGTGAAATGTCATCACTCCTAATGTACTCGAGATCTATTCTGAGTTTAATTTGTACCAAGTAACAGAAAGGCCTACCCATATTCATGTTCCACCTGTTCAATTATCTGTTGTGGACTGGGTTTTGACTAATATTGTAAACATTATAATAGGATACTGCAGGTTCAAGTTATATCTAAGTGGTGATTAATACCAATGGTATATTATACTTGGCAACATACAACACAGAATTGTTGAGTTTAATTACTGGAATATATGATCACTTTGAGTGACTTGCTATTTTTAATTGATCAGGTTATTTAGAGGTGTTTGTGCTTTTTTTCCAGATGTAGATGAAAAGATCAAATTCTTAAACAATGTTTTATGGAAGGTCCTGGATGTATTTACCCCATAAAATGTAACAGGAGATCACTGTGTTATAAACCATGTTACACTCAGAAGTTACTAAATGTGATCAAACAAAATCATAGACTGCTCAATAGGATTCAAAGGGATAAACCTTCAGTCATTCCAAATTTAAGTAAAAATCCTCCTTAAAAATAAGTCACCTCTATAATGTTCAAAAATCCTTCTTTTACATCCATCTCACAAATTAATTAATCAATCAGTTAATGAAGTAATCAATTAATTAATCACACTTGTTTGCTCACTGGCTAGGCTCACTGCATTTATAGTCATAAGACATATATTCTTAAAATGCTAAATTACTTTCTTAACTTCATTTAAGAGGTCTTCTTATTCACTGCCCCAGTTGTTTGTAATTGTATTCCTCAATAAACGTATACTCTCGAAGTGCCGCAGTGGTACAGTGGTAGTGTTGTTGCCTCAAAGCAGGAGGTTCTCCTGTTCGATTCTCAACTGAAGTGCCTTCTGTGTGGAGTCTGCATGTCCTCCCTGCAGCCGAGTGTCCTCCGAAAAGCATGCATGAATGGGCGTGCCTTCGCTGAAGGTTAGGCATCGGGCTGGCAACTCAGCACCATAAAAATCTACTGCCAATCATTAGCGGACCAGAGTTCCACTGTGGCGACCCCTAACCAGGAAAAGCCAAAAAGACAAACAATAAATGTATACTCTCACAACTCTTAAATAATTCAAGGGGGATTTAAATGTCACATATTCCAATGCCTCACTGCAGCAGCTGATGTGATGTAGCTTATGCTATAAAATGAGTATGTTCTTCTGCTCTAGACTGTCTCTATAGATCCTCCTATCACCATAACATCAAGTCACTTAACCTTCTACTACTAGTAGCCAACTAATTTATAATCCCAACATGCCCCCACTAATGCTGACTGTACTGTTCATTCCTTATACTTTTTTTTCTGTTATCCCCTCTAACTTAACACATTCATTGCTAACCATACTTAATTAATTAGTTTATTAACTGTACTAAACTGCACATACTTGTAATTGATATTCCAAAATACAATCCACCTAGTCAGCGTACTTTATTATACTTGTTTAATTTAGAAATTAAACTAGTATCACTTTATTTTGTACTATCATTCAGCATAGCAGGACCACTGGAAAACTGAAGAAAATTGCATCATGAAATATGGAAATATTTGCAAAATCTGTGGGAAAATTGTGGCTTTAGTACCCGAACCCACTACCCTCTATTATTTCTTTATTTTATAGGCTACGGTTTGTATCAATCAGAAATATTATCAGAGTCCATACCTCTCAACTGTACAAATTTTCACAGAATGTCTATATTTTTACCTTATATTGTCAGTCTGTTTCTCATGAAATTGTGGTTTTCTGGGAAATCAATGGCAAATCATTGAAGTCAAAAAATAATGACAGACATCTGAGTTTCAAACTTTATACCCTTCAGAAAATTTATGATAATGTAAAACCTGTTATTCTATCAACTTTCTAAGTTTGTTTGAGCAATATTTAAAAAGTGTCCCTGTTTTGGGCATTTCCCCCCATTATTTATGGCTTTGTCCAGATTTCTTTCTCTAAGAGGTTGAGAGGTACGTATCAGACAGATGTGTTGCTATGTGTGAATGCTTTCAGTTTGAGATTTCCTAAGTGCAATGCAGTCTAAACTTTGCAAAGTGCATGGCTTTTGTATATCACAAACAGTACAGTATATGCATGTTAGACAATCACTTAAGTACTGCATATGTAATATATTATAATTAGAAACATAGATATTAGCTTTGCCTGTTTTACTAAAAAAGGAATTAATAAATCAGTTTGTCAACTGTTGCCCAGCAATATATTCTCAACAGTAAAACCTAATTCAAAAAAATGTTTAAATGCAAAGAGCAAATATACATAGCAAACAATACTGAAAATGGCACAATCTTCATGAAAATGCTCACTAGTGGTAATGATAGGTCTGTCTTTATGTTTTATGAGCATGCTGTTAGGTCAGTTAAAGTTGTGCGGAGTCATTGAATTTAATTTGAGCACATTCAGATTGTTAAGCAGCCAATCCATCTAAACTTTTTATATTTTTAAATTCAATTTTACAATGAAGACTTTATAGCAGAGAAAATGTCTTACCCTTGCAGAACAAAGCTTTGTGGTTGCTGCCTCATCAATGCAAACAGAAACATTTTCACCTTTTCTCACACCTGTTGTTTAACTATGTTTGCTACTGAAAAGTTCACAAAGCCAGAGAGATGGAACCAGACTAAGAATAAATCACCTGAAAATGATTTACTATGTCTTTATCTTTTACTGCAACATGTTAAACTATACTATCCTTCATTAGATTTACTTAAATATGTAAATAGAGTCAGTATGTTTAGTCAAGTAAGTTTGGTCAAAAATGTAATGTTATACATTATTTCATAATTATGAATTTTGCAAGGAGATCAAGATGAACATTGTGGGAATTGTGGAAACACTTAATTTTCCAGTTGCTCTGATTACAACTAATTTCTTTGTATAACATACTGTTCATATCCAATATAATTTAGTTGTCAACCCTGAATTATTCTCTGATTGTTATTTATATTGTTGAACTCACCATTTTTCTTTATTATTGTAATTAAGGCATTGCTGACAGGGGACCCTTGTACTGCAATAAACCCTACTGGTCAAAATAAATAAAACAATAGGCTAGGTTATATAAAACTAAGATTAAATTTAAGAAAATATGTTTTGTTTCAATCAAGCTACAAGACAATGTGTTTTGTCATAAAGTCTGGCATAAGTTTGATTACTTAATAAGGCAGAGAACAATATATTTTACAGACTGCTATCATGCTTGAAAGGTTTGACAGTTTTAAAGTTAGCAGTTCTGTAGAATATAGACTCCTGTTTTCTGAATGTCAGCATGGATTCCTCCCAGGTTATGAAATTGACTCCATCTTGATTGAACTTATTCAATTTATGTGGCACTGGATAGTGATAAAGCAGTTTTGACTTTATGTGTTGATCTGTCTAGGGTCTTTGATTTTGGTGACATGATCTGGTTGTTATAAAACAGGCTGCTAAATGTTTTTTTCCTTGCATTTTGGTTAAGTGGTTAAGCAATTACTTAACCGAGCAGATCTGCGTGATTGACTTATAGATCTGTAACATTTTTCATCTGTTGCCACACAGGATGGAATATTAGTGCCCTTTGTCTTTACATTTTTATGCAGAAATGATTAGATATTTATTAGCTTTTTGTTCTCGCTTGATTAGGCACATGATATTGTCTTGTTGATCTCTGGCCTTAGTTATGATGTTTTTATGGCAGTGAGAATGATTGTACCCATACAGAGTTATAGTCTGAAATTATCTGAGTGCAGAAATACTTGACAAATAGTGTGATTCTCAGTTTTAATCTTGGCCTGTGGGCACTTAAATTTATTTATTTATTTATTTTACATTTGTTGACCGGGCTAGTCTAGCTGGAGACATGTCCATTTTCAGTAGAGGCCCGGGGAGAAAAGCTCCACGAAATTGTACAGAGTTTATACAAAGTTAAAAAAATAGAAGTTATACAGATATTGAAATAACAGAATTAAAATTTAAAAAAATGATAATAGTCAAAGTGAGTAGATTTTTCAATATAGTTACTTACACCTTAAGGTTGAAAGCCATTTGAGCCATGTTAATCATATAACTAAAGTGACTGTACCATTACTGTACGGAAATAGTTTGCCAGGATATGTTAGAACAGTGCTGTCACTATCTTTGTTTTTCTTTTTACTTTTAAGATCATATGCAAAGTTTTTTTTTTACTATTTCTTTTTGCAGTAATTATGCTATGATATAAAGTGAGCTTTCTGATTCCAAAATATGTAAAACAAGTAGTTTTGCTTGATTTTTTTCATGGAAGCTATGTTTATTAATTTTAATAAAGTTGTGTTTGTATTTAATGCATGCAGAGTAGCTGTACAAATACTTATTAATTCCAACTCATGTGGTCTTGCATTCTGCTGGTGTAATAAGAGCGGTAAGCAGCTTGTCGTGGGTATGCATTTTTTCTGTACTTTCCAGAAGATTTCAGCACAGAGTGACAGAGACTGCAACTCAATGAGGCAATCAGACAATAACTTAAGTTGAGGAATACATGCATTGACATTCAAATGAGAAGTAACAAATGAGAAATGTAATAGAATAAGGTTATTAGTAAAATGTGTACTGCATGGCTTGCGATGTAATAGCATTGATTTAACAAATACTTATTTAAATTAATCATCACTTTTTCAGAAGAACAAGGAGGTATGGAAGACACCACAATGACAGCCTACAGTAAACTATGTTTGTGTGTGTCAACTGGTTTGGTGCCGAAATAAAAATGGTTCACTGAAGTGAATAGGCTCTTCTGCAGGGTGAAAGCTCCACTTGGATATAAGCCTATGCAGTGGAGGCAGCAGCTGGTGGGAAGCTAGACTGCCTGAAGTACAAAATTCTACATACAGGTGGAGCTGCACTGAAGATTTCATCAGCCAAGAGGTGAGCCTTGGACCGTACCTATGTGTGGCTTGGTGAAGTTTGAGGTTCAAACCAAATACCATGCACGTGGGGGATGCAAGGCCCAACCAAACTATGTAGAAACAAAATTGGCCAGCAATATTGCAGTCAAATATGCAGCCAAATACCAGATAGTAAATTATCAGACTTTTAATATAGAAAACAAACCGGTTTCGGCAACTTAATGCCTTCTTCAGTGTTAATCAAACAAACAAAATTATAAAGATGAAAAATGCTAATTTATACAAATCATTAGCCAATAGGCATATGGATGTGTTCTAAGACCTCATGAATAATGTATATTATGTTGTATGAAAGCCAACTCACAATTTTAAAACAAGGTTAAAAGTGAAGAGCATAGTGCCCAAAGACTAAAGTGCCAAAGGCCAACAATAGCCAATGTCATAATAGATTGAGTCATGAAAGATAAGTTAATACATGATATAATAAGCACCACCAAATTCATAATAATGATAAACATGAAAAATAAATAAACCTGTATAGGTCCATATTTCATAGCAACATAATACAAAATTCTGTCCGGCAACTGCCCTTTATGTGCATCTACTTGCATGTATATGTAGACACACCTGTACATATATGTATATATATATATATATATATATATATATATATATATATATATATGTAAGATATATATATATATATATATATATATAGGACAAATAATAATAGTAAAATATTCAGAGGAATGTTGAAGAAAAATGTATGTGTAGAATTTAATGAGATTCAGTACATCCCTCTGCTTTTGCTTTATGTGAAATGGAAAAGTAATTTAGCAGATAGAAAAGATGATACCCAAATGATGTACCATTGTATGTCTGAGTGATGGGTGTTATCAAAAGTCCATGTAGCCTCAACCTTGGCAAACATTAAAGGTGGTCATTAAGACCTGGTGAAAAGAGAGCACCCAAAGTGACTATCCAGTACTTTTCCTTATGATTGAGAATGCCATGCCACCCTTGTGGGTTACTACGATCACCCACAATACGGTCAATAATCATGAACCTAAACTGTGCTTGTGTATGTTTGAGAACATGTCGATATAATCGTTAGTCCCTCTTGTTTTTAATGTCACTACGGTGTTCATTTATTCGTGACCTGAGTGGTCTGGAGGTCTGTCCCACATAAAATGCCCCACAATGACATGATGCCAGGTACACAACCCAATCACTACTACAGTTTCCAAAGATTTTACAATCAAAGACCTTGCTGGTGTTACGACTGAAATGCATTGACTTAGTAATCTGTTTACAGGATCCACAGTGTCCACATGGGTGTGTGCCCAATAATTCATGTCCCATTATTGTAAGTTGTTTGTGGATTGCTCCACCACTACCAATATGTTTGTAATGGGAGAGATGAGAACCCAATGTTTTGCCCTTTCTATATGAGAATTGACATTCTTCACCTAAAACAGATCTAAGTTGTTCATTGGCTAGTAGTATATTCCAGTGTCTGTTGACAATATCCCTAATAACATAGTAGTTTCTGCCATATGAAGTAATAAATCTGGTGGTTGGTGTTCTGGAGTTACCAGAAGGGATGTTATATTCCAATAATCTATTCCTTTCCATCTGTGCAGATCGTGTCCATGCACTATTAATATCCGAAGGGTTGTATCCCCTACTGGCAAATCTCTGACTCAAATCTAGGCTAGCAGAGTCATAATCAGATTTGGTGGAACTCAGGCGCATGAATTGTGACACCGGGATATTCCTGATAGTATGGCGTGGGTGCATGCTAGATGCATGCAATAAAGTATTATATTGGGGGTATTTGCGGAACACTTTAGTGGCCAAAGTGTGATCTTGATTCCTTGAGATAGTTACATCCAAAAAGTTGATACTCTGCATATCATAATTAATAGAGAATTCAATTCCCCAGATGTTGCCATTGAGATAGTCCACAAATTCATGCAAATAACCCACATCCGCACGCCATACCATCCAACAATCATCCAGGTACCTGCGCCAGATGTCCATTTCAACCAGGTATATATTATGAGATGTGTCATAAATCATGCATTCCTCAAAAAATGCCATAAAAAGGTCGGCATAAATGGGAGCAAAAGATGCTCCCATAGTCAGTACCCCCTTGCCAATAACATTGACCTTGGAAATAAAATACATTTTTATTGAGTACATGTTCTGACATGCATATTAATAAAGTATTGAATCCTGGTGAGTATAAACCTGCCTTATTCAACCAGTATTGTAGGGCTTGTAACCCCGCCCAATGTGGTATACTGGTGTACAAGGCTTTGACATCCAGTGAGCACATTAACCAACCCGGCTCCAATTGTGTATCCTCTATGATTTTCAGAAACTGTGTAGTGTCCTGTAGTCTTGCCCTGATCAAACCCAAA
The DNA here is from genome assembly GCF_019279795.1 of Protopterus annectens. Taxonomy (NCBI): domain Eukaryota; kingdom Metazoa; phylum Chordata; order Ceratodontiformes; family Protopteridae; genus Protopterus; species Protopterus annectens. The sequence goes on from NC_056729.1 coordinate 1,129,102,625, forward strand.
AGAGGTTTGAGATATTGTGTTAGGAAAGCGGACAAGGGTTCAGTTAAAGACCCAATGCCAGAAACTATGGGTCTTCCTGGAGGTTTAGTTATTGATTTGTGAATCTTGGGTAGTAAGTACATAATCTGCTTGCGGGGCTCCTTGACCAGTAGTTGTGTAACACATTTTTTGCTGATAATGCCCTCTTCACATGCTAAATCCAAAAAAGAGCCAATTTCATGCTTGAAGTTCGGGGTTGGGTCTATGGCCATATTCATGTAACATGTTTGGTCCGATAGTTGAGATAGACCCTCTTGAAGGTAGTCACTCATGTTTTGTACAACCACAGCACCACCCTTATCTGCTGGTAATACCACTATCTTTAGGTTGTTTCGTAATTGTTGGAGGGCTGTGTTCTCCTGTTTTGATAAATTATGTTTTAACATGGTGTGTCCATAATTCTGAAAGTGTAAATCCCTGAATACTGACTGCATAAAAATTGACACATGTTTGTTCATGGGGGGCTGGAACTCAGATTTGCCAAATCTGAAATCAGTTGATCTTTGAGATGTATCATCTGCAAAAAATAGCTTAAGGTTAAGACTACGGCAAAAGTTTGTAACATCTGTAACTATATGGTATTCATTAGAAAAAAAGCCAGGTATAAAATTAAGCCCTTTATTCAAAAGAGTATATTGATCACCCGACAGATGTACATTAGATAAGTTTAAAACATTTTGGTTAGACAGTTCATTTTTACTTATGTTAGAAAGTTCTGGATTAAGCCCTCCAGGGAATGTTCTAGTGGATCTTTTCTTGTGTTTCCTACCTCCTCTGTGTTTCGTACCATTTCTAAAGGGATATTCTTGTTCGTTTTCTTTTTGTATAATAAAATAATAAAAGTCTGATAATTTACTATCTGGTATTTGGCTGCATATTTGACTGCAATATTGCTGGCCAATTTTGGTGAAGTTTGAGCCATCCTCAAATTCTTGTGGGGATGGCTCATAGTATTCTTATTTCAAAAATAGATTCAATTTCCTGATGGTTTGTAGCCCCTCAAACTTGTCCCTCATCTTGGATGGGGAGAAAGGTGGTATGACTGTGGTGCTACCCTACTGCTTGAGTTCTTCCACCAGACAGCCTCATTTATTTATTTATTTATTTATTTGATATGTGTTTATTGGGAAAGTTCATCTGGGTCAAGAGAACCCATTTTCAGAGGGGGCCCAGGGAGAAAAACTCCAGTCATATTGTACATACAAATTACTATATCATAGCTTTATACAGTGGAATAGTAAATTATAGTACATATGGAGAAACATGCATCCTAGCATTTAACTTACATATAGAGTGGCACATTACAGACATACTTGCATATACATGTAGTACATTAATTTCTTCATTAACACAGATGTTAAGTATATTATAGCCATTCATAGGTTAATATAGCAATAACCAATGATGTTAGTGTGGTATATTGAAGATTTATGAATAAAAATCATGAAAACAACTTACAACGTTAAGTCACAAACCATCCAATAAGTGCCACGGCTCTTTTGTAACCTTGCACTGTTGAAATAATCACAAAAACCACAAGGTAAATCCAAATAAAATTCAGCAACAAATACCAAATATGAGGAATCCTGGTGGAATAGGACACTGAAGAATAAACTCCAAACTGATGTGAACTGAACAAGTAAATCAATGTCCTTTATTCCAAAGAAGAACAACGATACAAAACGATAAATGCACTTAAATAACAAAAATCATTCCAATATGGTTAAGCACTTTCACCTACTACAACTTGTGGGCTTCATCAGAACCTTTTGAATAAAATAACAAAATCCTTTTAAAAGAAATAAGGCGCCAAAAGGAAGCAGAAACTGATGTAATATCCTGTATAGCAAATACCGCCCCCTGCCCTTATACACCAATCATTAGATTTAAAATTCGCGCCAACAGGAAGCTGAAAAATACCTATTTAAATAATTTCCTGTGTTCTGTCCTATGCCATACTCCACCCCTTAAAGGCCTCACTACACTTCCTAATACTGCAATATATACAAAATCTATCAGTGTGGTTCGTGCAAAAAATTCAACAATAAAATTCATCACAATAACCATACTCAAGCATCCATGTTCATGTTGATTTAAAATATTTAAAATGAGCACACTGTATGATAATAATAAATCTAAAATATTTACACAAAAATCCTATGATAAACCTATGAAAAACTGGAATGATTTTTGACAGCGCAAGGTTACAAAAGAGCCATGGAACTTATTGGATAGTTTTTGACTTAATGTTGTATATTGAAGATTTACCCATGGTTGGTGTGATTTAATCATGAGGGCAAAGCCCGACTGATTAAATAAAGCCAACCATGGGGAAATCTTCAATATACCAAACCATGGAGTCAGGTATTGCTATTATATAATAACATTATTTAAGAAAAAAATGTCTTACTTTTCTTAAATAATGTCTTTGATAACAGTGCCATGGTGTTCTTCTGCTTCTGCTGCATATTCTGTTGTTTTTTTTTAATGTACTGTGCATGCATATGGGACTTGCATTCCGCTGCTTACCTAGTACATCCATAGGTGCTGGAAGCTGTTGAAGACTGGGGGGGGTGGCGGGTGAGAGAGGCACTTATTTAAAAAGGGCAATTTTTTTATTAGTATTTACTAACACAACATAGGTTCACTTGGAGGACATTTTAAGCATAGCCAATTCCCTTTTGGTGCTTGAATTAACATTTTCTGATTGGTCTTACCTATTCCATGGCTGATAATTGTATATTAGCCCTCATGAGAGTAACTGTGATCATACCATATGTAATTTGAAGGGATCCATGTAAGGAATGCAGCATTTAGGAACTGCCTCTATCCATTAGTGGCATGAGGGGCAATCCTGGAGTACATTTTCTATTACCCATCCTTAGATCCAAGTTGAATTTGAATATGGATGGATGAATGGCTGATAATTGTATATTAGCCCTCGTGAGAATAACTGTGATCATACCATAGATAATTTGAGGGGACCCATGTAAGGGATGCAGCATTTAGGAACTGCCTCTATCCATTAGTGGCATGAGGGGCAATCCTAGAGTACATTTTTTATTACCCATCCTTAGATCCAAGTTGCATTTGAATATAGATGAATGAGCTTTGTTTTACTTTTATGGATAGTCTGTTCTGGAACAGTGGTAGCCTCTGTGATATATATCCATCTCTCCACAACATTCAGTTTAGATACCTGGACTGAGTATTTCTGATGCCATTTGACTTGCTGATGTTCAGTAGGTACATCTATATTAGGTCAGAGGATGCCTTGTATGCCAGACATGTCATCGCTAAGCACACTGTAGGATACTGAGTATAGTAATAAATCTTTGAGGTGGTCCATGCAAGACCTAGTGTTTAGGACTTGTATCCTTTTAGTAAGGTATCGCTGAAGGTATTTCAATTGTTGCATGGAACTGGACAGATACATGCCAAAGTGGGCATTATACAAAATGATTAACCTAATGAGAGCTTTGTAAAGGGGACGACATCATCTCTAGATCTAGTCACAGTCAATTTGTTTACAAGCTGTGCAATATAGGAAGACTTTCTTATGACTCTGGGCACATGTTGGTCAAAAGTTATGTCACTGTACACACAAGTTCCCAAATGCCAAACAATTGGATCAGTTCTCAGAGGGCATTGTCATGATTTTGACACCGGTTATTATTTGGGACAAACATTCATGTATGATGGTTAAGTCATTTGGGGATTCAATAACTGCTCCTAGCATACAGTCATCTCATACTTAGCCAGCCAAAGTCCTTTGCTATTTCCTTTTACTTTTGAGATCTATATGCAAAATAGAAAAAGTCTCAACACCGAACCCTGGGGGACTCCATTGGTGACTGGTGTCTTCCCCTATTTTGATTTAATTCATCCTGTGAGCAAGTTGGCAATCCAGCTAGTGATGCAAGTGTTTGCTCCTACAGTATTCATCTTCTGTACTACGCCCGAGTAGGGGACTGTGTCAAAAGGCTTGTATGCAGCAAGCAAGCATGTATGCATTCTTTGATTCACCTTCTTGATTGTATTAAATTATATTCCTTATATAATACAGCACCCACTGTTAGAATGTGTTTTAAATTTTTAGTTTTGAACAGTCTTCTAGTAAGCAATGAAACAAAATGTATGAACCAATAATGACAAAACTACCCATTTCAGAAAATTTCAACCATAAAAGGCCACTCAAACTTCTGTCATTGCAATCTAGCAATATCCATAAATATGCAAAATCTCTGCAGAAGTAAGTCATCTAAATAATTCCACATTAAAGGGATCTCTAACTAATGAAGAGGTTGCTGCTAGGAAACAACTTTATATTTCATTGTTTCATCTACAAATAAAGTGTCTGTTGCCCTTGAAGAATAAATTACCTATGTTACATTAAAAATGATAAGCTAGTTATATTGCAATAGGGAATGGAAGGCAAACTGATAACAGGTTCATAGTTACCAGGTAATTCCTCCAAATGAGGACATTCACAAGACTGCAGCATCCACTCCCTTTAAAGTACAACACAGTACAGTATCAGTGATCCATCTGCGTACTGTGGGAGTAGAACCCACAGCCTTCTGCATCAAAAGTAAGGCTACTACCTGTTGTGCTACTAACAATGCAGACTTAGAATAAGCAGCACTAAACTTCTGTTCCCCTGAAGCTCTAAGCTCCTTGTAAATTTTTTTATTCAACATTTGTTTATTGGGAAGGTCAACTTGGAATTAAGCCAATTTTCAGCAGACACCCAGGGAGAAATGCTCCAGACACATGCCTTTGTAACGTGAGAGGAAACCAGAACACCTGGAGGATGTACAGATGGCAACCCAGCCAAGAATTGGACCAGAGAACCTCTTGCTGTGAGGCAATAACACTACCACTGCACCATCTACTTGACACACATAAATCTCTCAATTTCATAGCAGAAGAAATCGGGAAAAAGCCAAAATTTATTTGGGGGGAGCAAAGGCCAAAAACCAAGGACACATTTTAAATATTGGACCACCAAGTTGAACAAACACTAGTAAGAATAAAAAGATCTGTGACTTGATAAAACCACAGCTTTATTGTAAATGTAAAATCACTGACTTAGCACTTTCACCCATAACATCGGGCTTCTTCAGAGTCTGAAGAAGTCCAATGTTATGGGTGAAAGCGCTAAGTCAGTGATTCTACATTTACAATAAAGCTGTGGTGTTATCGAGTCATGGATCTTTTTATTCTTACATTTTAAATATTGCTTGTATAATCTTAGAACGTTGCTAAAATAATGTTTTGTGTTACCATGTGTTTCCTAAAAAGATAAGAAGACTGAAACTTAAGGGGCTATCATTATTTAGCGAATTCTGTTCTCACTGATTTGGCAGAAAATCACAAATTTTAAGAGGAACAGACCGAAAGTATGAGTCAAATATTCTGTGCAAATCTAAACAGTTGAGAGCTATGGACTCATCTCCCTGAATCACAAGTGGTGGTACAGGTAGAGAGTGCACGCTGTTGTATCTAAGGTTCAGGGTTTGAGCCTGAGTAATTCTAATCATCAAGTATAGGTAAGTGCAGCATTACACACACTAAAGGCCATCATTGTATTTGGAGAACGGGCTATCAATTAAATAGTTTTTTTTAATATTATTATTATTATTATATATTTTTGGTGTAAAATGGTTCCTCGGCCTAGTGTTTCAAACTTGCTGTAGTATTTTATTTAACTTTTGTTAACTGGGAAAGTCTGCCTTGGAACAAAGCCAATGTTTAGCAGAAGCCCAAGGAGAAACATGCCAGATGCATGTCTTTCTAATGTGAGAGGAAACCTACATAAACACAAAGAGAACATGCAGACTCTACAAAGAAAGCACCCCAGCCAAGAATCAAACCAGAAAACTTCTTGCTGAGAGGCAGCAATGTTACCGCTGCACTACTGCACCATCCAATATGCAGTATATAGTATATGTAAATATATAGTAATATATAGTATATGTAATATATAGCATATGTAAATATTCTTGGAGTAAGTATTTTACATCAAAAATATAAGTTATGTAAGTATTTAATGTATGCACATACATACACACAAACACATGCCCACACACACATACATGGATCTAGTTCATTTGATCAACAAACCAGATTACTGAAACCAATAGAAAAGCCAAACAATATCCACAAACAATGCAAACAATGGTTTTGTAGTGGAAAAGCCACCCTGCACCTCTAATCTACAACCCACCAACTCCAAAATTGCACTACAGTAGGTAAAAGGGCACATTCCCCTATCCTCACTGTACTACAATCTTGGTCAAAATGGTTTGCCAGTTTAATGAAGGGAACCACGTACACACACACACACACACACACACACACACACACACACACACACACACACACACACATTCAGAAGCACAGACAGACCCACAAACATATATGCAGAAAAATATATACAGACAAACAGCCACATGTGCACGCATGTACATGGATAGAAAGAAACACAAAACACACATGCACACACATACACAGCACCCTGCACTTAACATCAGTTTAGACATCCACAGTTGTTGCCTTGTTATAAAATGAAAAAAAATAATGCAAGGCGCAGCTACTCCCCCCTGCTTTACTGTCCCAGACTTTGTTGCACAGCAGTGCTCAAGCCATTATCTGTGAAGTAATGTTAGGCAGTAATGCAAAAGATTACAAATTTCATTAAGGCTTATGTTTAAACAATTAGTGATAATAGACTACATGTTGCAGTCATCGCTGCCTCTCTCTCTCATTCACTCACATAAGCATACACACACACACACACACACACACACACACACATGCAAACACACACACATACACTTTTACTCATTATTTATTTGATTTTAACTTCATCATTTTAATTTTATGAGTGCTGTTTAGCAACCATAAACAATGGAGGCAGTTTGCATTTTAATTACCTGAGTTTCATGTTAAATTAATATACTGCCATGAAGTGGAAGACTCATTTTTCAGTGGGCATTACCTTTACATTAACACCTTGATGGAAAATGTTCATTCTCAAGTCACAGTGGCTATGTACAGATCACCAATTCTGTAAGACTTATTAACATCCAAACAGAACACATACACATTCCTTTTCTGGTCCACTTGCCTGATAACTGATTGAAAGAACTGTGTACTTTCACATGACATAACCTTTCCAGTGAGACGCTATTCAGCCTAGGGTCATGTGCATCACTTGATTTCCTGATATGCTGTAGGTCTTTGTTTGATAAGTGATTCCATGACTTTCTATATAACTGAAGTCAGACTGAAATGCCATTCTTTCCTACAATGCATGTTAGTTTCACTCATAAGCAGAGAAATGGTCATCTGGCTGTCTCCTAAAGGCTGAAGATATTGTGCCTTCTTGTCTTGATTTTCTAAAACAGGAGGCTTAGTGGTGGCACCATCCTTTCAGTTGTTTGTTTTGCTGATTCATTAATGTTTGTAACCAGGTTATCTAGCTGGTACAGACTCATTTCAAATAGAAAACAAAGGAGAACATTTTCAAAGAATCACTCATAATAATGCATTGATGTGGTCCAAGTGACCCATGTCTGATCAAATGCTTGACAAGAGCTGGCAGTGGAGGATGGCTGTGCATCAGGATGGAGTAGGACCCATGCTACACTTCCTTGGAATATAGACAGTGTTGCAGAGGCATCCCAAGGAAGGGTTTTGGTCCATCAAACCATAGCAGGGGGAGGGTATTATGGGTCTCGCTCCTCCCCCATACCTTTTCGTGGGTATATGCTCTTCAAATGTCCTCATAACAGGGATGTCAATGAGGATACAGTCAACACTTATGATTGCCTTAATGATAACCCCTTTGGATGGATTTCATCTACATTGTTCTAGAGACTCCCTAAAAGGGAGTAAATCATGGGATTAATCCAGTTAGAGAGGCAGGATGGTCATCAGGCAGGAAAGCAAAAGTAATTAGAAAAAAATTGCAATTGCACATTTGGGAATATACCAACAATAAATGCAAAATAAACAGTTGTAAATAGAACCCAGGGTACATAACACAGTCCCATATAAAAATTAGACAATTGCATAAAGAAAATATAACATAGCAGATTTAAAAACAAAATTTAAGTAGTAAGCATATAACAAACTCAGATTTGAGCTAAATTGCAACATCAGAACATACTTATTTGATAAGAATTATAAGAGATTTTGCATAATAGACTGGCATATTGGAAGGAAGCAGAAAGAAAGGCAAATGGATTGTGGAAAAGGTGGTTCATAATGAGTACATTCACAGCATGGGGGGATGAGATGGTGGAGTGTTATTTTGCGGGATGGGAACATAAGTTGCTTTATAGAAGAAAGAAGTGAAAGAGAGAAGTGTTACATATTTGCTGTCTACTCCACTTTACAGTATGATCAGTAGTGACTTCTTCCCCATTAATTACAGAACTGCTATCATCTCAAACACAGTACCCCTTAGATATCATTCAGCAGTCAACCACCCTTTTCAACTCTCAGTTTGCTATCAGTACCAATGAACATTCCAGCTCTAAACAGAATCTATCTAATTTAAAACACGCCTACTAGATCTTCTCCTAGACTCAACTTGGTGCACCTTCTTTTCACAAAATTCTGCATGAAATAGACCTTCATATATTTAAAGCTCTCACCTTAGTACTGTATTCCTTATATAAATATCAAATAAGTGTCCCATTTCCCTCTATCTGTGCCTTATATAAATACCAGATAGTCTCTCTCTCTCTCTCTTTCCCTCTGATATATATATATAGAGTATATCAATCTATCTAGATAGATTTTTAAAAAATGTAACTCAAGAATGCCCTAGAATCCCATCTTCCTGCTCTCTTAATCAATTCCACAGACCTTTGCCAAATTAACACCATAACCTATTCTAAAAGGATGTGTGGTATAACTATCCACCATCACTCCTTGCACTCTCAACACCATTTTCACCCAAGACACAAACTTCCTGGCAGCCACCCTTTCCCACTGCGAGTTTGAAAAAACTAAACCTTCTGATAGCTTAGCACATGCCTACTGCCAGTCTCTTGCCCAAGCCACTGGACATAACAAATGTACCCTACACCTTGGCAACAACACTTGCTTGTCCACTCCCTCCTTGATCTATGGTTCTGGCGCCTATGAGTACACCAGTGCTTTGGAAAGGAAGCAATGGAGAAAGGAAGATTTCCATTGTTCCTTTTTTTTTAAATAAAAAAGGTTTCAGACACTTTAGGGGTAGGAAAGAGAAAGAATGGAAGAAATACAAGGAAAATTAGGTTTGTTTCTTTAGTTTTGAATAATGTACCTGATTTTCTTAGTATTTTCTCCATCTTGTCTCTCTCATATGTCTGGACTGTCTGGATTTATAATTTTATTTATTTATTTTTGTTTAAAATAAATTTAAAAGTTACAGTATGAACCAATGGAAGAAAGTCCGGGTGACCGGACCTTTTTCCATTGGTATATGCTCGGAATTACAACGGGCATGCTGGTTGGGCTGACCAATCAACGTACTACTTTTTGAATGCTAATGGACAGTCATTGTATAATACATGTTATACTTCAGTTCAACCTTGTAGTTTGACACAGTGCTATGATGTAAGAGCAGCCACTACATTATCATAGAGGACAGAAAGCAACCGTGAGGAGATGATGGAAGAGTAAAGGAACGAGAAACAGCTGAAAGGTCTATAGCATTGAATATGGGATCTGGAAGTAGTGATTAGCTAAGGGGTAGAAGTTGAGGGAAAAAGTTAGCCAGAAGAAGATCAGCCAGAGGAGGAGATTTTGAGGTTAAGTTAGCCAGGAGTTGAGCATGCACACAGCCATGTATTGTTTAGATGTTGTTTTAGGGAGGATTTGAAGGCTTCCAGATTTGCGATTGTCCTTGTGGACAGGGGGAACGAGTTCCAAACTTTAGCAACTGAGTAAGAATATAAGCTTTGTCCTGGTACTTTTGAGGGACTGGAGATATCAAGGAGTTTTTTTTTCAAGACCTCAAGGTTCTGTTGGGTGTGTAAGGTTTGTCCATGTGACTGAGGGCTGGGCATGCTAAAGCTTTATAAATGATATTGTGTAAGGTTGAGAGTTGCACATAAAGATGGTGGTTAGGGAGTTCAAGCCATTGTAGCTTACGTAGTACTGTACAGTGGTGTGTACTGGTGTTTGAGTTAGTGGCAAACATGGCCACTGTGTTGTAGCAACATTCTATTTTGGTTCTGATAGAGGACTGTAGGTTAGTGAGAATTGTGGCACCATATAGTACAGAGGTGAGAAGGAGGGCTTTGGCAGGAGTGGCTTTGTTCGATGTATTCAAACAGTGTTTGTTCCTATAGTGGATGCCTAATTTCTGGTGGGTTTTCTTAATATTATGCTGGATGTAGAGATCAAACATAATTTGATTATCGATGATGACTCCTAGCAGTTTAGTCTGGTGGACAATTTCAATAACAGTGTTGTCCCGTGAATGTATTTTGAACTGATTTATATCTAGTGAATGATATTTTGGCATAAAGAGAAGAATTTGTTTTTTTTTATGGTTAAGGAAGAGTTGAGAGTTAGGAGCCAGATTTCAATGGAGGTAAAGGTTTGTTGTGTAACAGAGTGCAATTGGGGATGTGTAGGAGAGATGCAGATAATAGTAGAGTCATCTGCATATTGAATGAGTATTCCTAGGAATGAGGAGGTGTACATGTTGTTTGTAAAGAGGTTAAAGAGTAAGGGGCCAAGGATGGAACCCTATGGGACTAGAGTGGGAGTGTGCAGAAAGGGAGAGAAGGTGTTTAGCCATTGCATGACTTGCTTTCAATTGTTTAGATAGCTACAGAATCACTGTATGTTAGGAGATGTAAGTCCTATATTAGAGAGCCTAGCCAGGAGTAAGGAGTGAGAGACTGTTTCAAAGGCTTTGGACAGGTCATGGAATAAGGCCTATACAAAGTTACCTGCATCTCTCCTTATTTACAGTGTTGGTGAAGGATAGGAGGGCTTGTAAAAGTGCTGTGGCCTGGGTGGAAACCATGTTGTGTATGGGTCAGTAGGTTATTTTGTAGTAAGTACTGTATAAGCTGTCAGTGTATGTACCTTTTCAGTATTTTAGAGATGAGACATTGAAGTGAGTGTTGAAGTCATTAGCTATTTGTAAAGGTAGGGCATCATGGGAGGGGCTGTGTTCTTTTTTGGTCCAGGGTTAAGTAGGGATGACATGGAGGACCAGAATGTTTTGGGTTAAATCTATGTTCTTGTTGGATGTTGTAGTATAACTGTTTCTCTTTATTCACTAGTTTTTTTACTTGATAGCGGAGTTGTCTGAATACCAGTATATTTTTTTCATTTTTATTTTGTGTTCAGTAATCGCACAAGGTGCAGCATTGTGGTCAAGTATCTCTACCTAGATGTCAGACCCAGATCCCCTGCTAGCAATATACAGTTCTAATATGCATGTGAAGTTGCTTTGCCAGAGAAACTGGCCAGACTCAGTAGCCCTGCCAAGTCCCTGAGTAAATTTGGGATATACTCAGAAAAGGTAATCATATTCACTAGCATAAAATGTTACCGAGTGTCAGTACATGTTCCTGGCATAATGAGACTCTCTTCAAATGTCCTCTTTATGACATCATCAGAAGGTACTGTTGGCTGACAAGGAATCAGGAAGTAAGTAATTGGACTACTGATCAGCATATAGTAAATAAAAACAGAAGTTTATTAAACTTAATAAGTATAGGTCCACTGATGTAACTCAAGTAAAAATGTTTAGTCTTAGTATTAAAAAAGTCTACTCTATATGATGAGAGCACAATTACATCAAAAGGAAGTAGTAAAAAATAAACTTTACACATGATATTTTACTTTACATAGTAGATTTGGAAAAACTTGTGAATTGCTGTCATATATTGTTAAATGACTGTTCTGATTCTATTGCTTTTACTTATAATTGTCAGTTGTATCAGAAATCCAACAGTTTGACTTTTGTAACTGGTGTACCATATAATCAATCTTGCCTTCCAGGTCAGGTTCCAAGGCTGGCATTTCACTGACACTGTATCATAAATCAATTGCTAAAAATCACCTGTATTTAGAATTTCAAAGGTATTGCTTAAATTTTCATCAATCTGGTGGACTGTTTATCACTTGCTGAAAGTTCAAAGTGCTTATTAAGGATATTATCTTAAATTCACAGATATGCTTAGTTTAAATGATTTTTGGAATAATTACAATTTAAATTACTTTGTTTTATTGAATGAACATACTAGGATTCTGAAAAGGGTATTTCTCATGTGTTTCTAGTATGATTAAAATAAATAAGTAAAAAAGTAGGTAAGCAAGCAAACAAATAACAAACAAATAAACAAAGCCAGTGGACTAAATCATCACCAAAGCTTAATGGGGTGGACAGCTCTAGATCCCATTTAAATAGGTTGGGTAACATCTGCCCCAAAACCATCTTAAGTAAAACCATCTGCCTTTTGGATATAACACAGAATAAACTCCTGACTATCTATATACTTTTAACTCTCTGAGATCATGCAATTTACTTAGGTGCATGCAATTTATATGTAGTTGTCTTACTGAAAGAGCATGAAGTAAGAACAAATTTGAAAATAGGCTGTCTTATGCTTTTGGAAATCAGTGTTCAAGGTTATTCACAAAATACAACCTTGCTTTCACAGAAAGAAAAAGGAACAGTTTCAAAGTCAGTGGAACTGCAGATGTGTATTAACCAGGACTCAAGATAACAGTGTATTACAATTACTCTGTTTTAGGTAAACTATTGTTTATTTTTCACCTGAATGGTTTTGTAGGAGAGTATCTTACTTCAGTATTATATGCCCTTAAAAACAGAAGTGATCTCTATGTGTTTCCTGTCTGGAAACTGTAGATATTCTTGTTTCAGAAGTCCAGACCTGTTATAGAGGAAGTACAAACTAGTCTTATTATGCTGTGTGCTCAAAATGTTAATGATTCTGTGTTATTATGGGATCAAGCTAAATGCAGAAGGATGACAGCCAATTTGTTTGTTTGTTTGTGTCTTTCGGTTTTTTCCCGGTTAGAGGTCGCCACAGTGGAACTCCGGTCTGCTAATGATTGGTAGTGGATTTTTACATACCAGGTTACCAGCCCTGACGCACAACCTTCAACAAAGGCATGCCCCATTCACGTATGCCTCCACACAGAAAACGCTCTAGCTGAGAATCGAATGGGACAACGTCTTGCTATGAGGCGACAATGCTACCGCAGCACCACCACCGCAGTATAAAGGATGACATAAGCATATTCAAGGATGACAGTCAATGAATATGCTTATTTTCTTTCTTCTTGATGATTTTTCTCTTTGTTTCCTTGCCTCTTTCAGATTCACAGCATTCTAACTCATCATCCTGGCAGCCATCATCTTTTTCTGCATTGCCTAAGAATGCTTAAAGTTCTGGGCCCCATGTTTATACTCAGTGTTAGCTACAGAATGCAAGGCTTGGCTGTCACACACATTCTGGTTCTTGGGGTATACATTCATCCTTCTTGACCAGGTCATGAAATGATCCCAAGTTGCGAGTGACACAGCCAAGAATTCATCCCTCCTGTGTCCAAGAGTTCGCCCAATGAATATGCATATTTCATTTTAAATCAACATTAAAAAATAATTTGCTTAGCCAAACTTTGATTATTTCCAGTGTGTGTGTGTGTGTGTGTGTGTGTGTGTGTGTGTGTGTGTGTGTGTGTGTGTGTGTGTGAGAGAGAGAGTGATCTGCCTACTTTTTGTGATGGAGAGGATCGAAGCACATCGTCTCTAGGTAAGTGATGAGCATTTTTCTGTCACTTGATGGAGGCTAACTATGCTGGACTCTGAGAATGTGTTCTTTAATGTAATACTACATTGTCAATCTCATGTTCATTTATACTGCATTACACTCTGAAGTATTGTTATCTAAAGTAATGAATGTTTAAATAGAATGTGTATGTTTAAATAGAAGTTGTAACATTGCCTTTGCCTTCTTGTTTAAACTAAAAGAAATGTGTGAGCCACTGATAAACTATTATGTGTTAAGCATAAGTTGTAGCAATTGTTAATTTCAAGCAATATGCAATAAAACTTTGTAAATGCATTATCCATTGCTATCTGCAATACACTGTTAAAAAATAATCATTAAATGTTATTTGATTAGCTAAATGTAAAACTACCACAAAAAAGAGGTTCAGTCACCAGTTTTAACCAAATGTGCTGTCATTGAGACATTGGCTACAAATTCATGAAATTATATCAGACTAAAAATACCTCTAGTTCCAGACTGAAAAGTCAGTAAAGTAGAAAAATACAATTGCAATCAGCTAATGGACCAGCACCAGTGCCATTAACCACAAGACAAATTCACCTTTTCAGTGTGAGTGTGTACATACAGAAACATGTGAATGCTGACTAGATACAGAGCTTGATTCTGCTTCTTCTTATGTGTGATGATATCCAGCTAGTGGAAATAAGACCATTGTACAACTGACGTATTTGTTAAAGGAAAGACATATTGTTTTATAATGATTCCAGTAATAATCACTTCCTGACAGATCTTACTTACTCCTGGTGAAATTTACTTACAAATGCAAAACCCTGGCAGGGAAAACCATTCGAATTGTGAGCAAATGCTTCTCTCATAGTCAAGTGATGATTATTAGCATACTCTTTCCCAGTTACACCATGCTGCTCAGAATAAACAGGACCTTCCATTCCCCTCAAACAGTGTTACACATCACTCCATTTAAAAGGCTCTAGTAAGGGTATTCTGAATAATTCATTTCATGGTACACCACTGGATACTTCATGTAAACTAATGAATTTAAATAAAGCATACACAGTTTTAGTCTTCCATTACAAATTACTAACTGATAGCAAGAATTCAGCCATGCGGTTCAGAGGTAGTGGAAGGAATACAGTTGAAACTGACAAACACAAGTGCAGACAAGAATAAGCAGTGGCAAAATCATCCAAGTCTTGTATTCTTGCTACTCCATCCTGCAATCTTCATTCCAGCCTGCAACAAGGCTTTTTAATAGACAAATATATGTTGAAACTTAAAAAAAATATTTTTTTTAATTTTGGTTGTAATCTGGGTTATCATTAGTACTAACATAAATGTGTCAGTTTTAGCGATTGTATTACATTGTTACTTATTTCACCCCAAAATTTTGTGGTAGGATAATATTTCTGACCTAATTCAGTTTCTCAAACAAGGTTGTAACTTCCTACGTCTTGATAACAGGACCTTGTTCTGCTCTTCTTGGCCCTTTAGTGTAACACCAGTTACCACTCAATTACAACTGCAGGGTATTTGTTGCATCTACCTTTTTTACAATTATATAGCTGGCATTCCTTCCACAACCCAATTATTCTCCATCACAGATGCCAATTTTTCTTTGAAAAGCAAGAGCATTAGTTATTTGAAAAGTATTATAAAATATATTCTAGGAGGTGGAGCTAACTAAAGCCAAAATTGTCAGTTACAACGCCTCTGAGAACTGTTTCAAGAGCTACTGTAAAGCCTGACATGAACACTAACAGAGTAGTCACAGGAAGGAAAGGAAAAAGCAGTAATGTATGGTAAAGCAGTATGTGAAAAGAAAATGAAGCCTTGGCTAAAACGTAAACTAGCTTCAAAATGTTTTTCTCTACCACATCTTTTTGGATTGAGCAAATTATGAAAAAATTATAGCTACCTTCACTGATGTAGACACATTACTGCTACAGAGGATTATAATATTATCAAAAGCATTTTTTTTATTTTCTCAATTTCTGTCTATAGTTTCCTTTATAATGTTTTTATTTATTATATCTATTCACCTTTCTGGATCATGTTAAGCTGGCTCCAGAATCTCTTTTCATTCTACCATCTTCCTATTGTTACTATCTGCAAGTGATAAAACTAGTAAATGCTGCTTTTTCCCCAGTATCACAGTTCATGCTTTCCTACCTTTTCTGCAGTCCTATATAATTGTTTTAAATTACAACATGAAGTATTGCTTACGTACCTGTTTTTTTTTTGTTACAGAATTAGATAAGGGGCGTATGAGATTCCCAAAGCTACGTATGCACTTTTATCCTGACACAAGGTACTTGCTGGTCTAACAAATGGTATTGTACCCTACAGCATCTCTTCTTCTAAGAACCATTGTGATGAATACCCTTTTTTCAAGTCTTTGCAAGTTTCGAAACAATCAAACAGAACACAGGACCCTTTGTATTGAACTCAAGAAAGAAAAGTAATGTAAACTGTGAAAAATGCTCAGAAATACGTCAAAGTATAAGACAGAAGCAAAACACAAGATCAGAAGATCAAAGTAATTTCATCAGAAGGTCAGTGTGTTGAATTCACGGCAACAAAAGAAAGATGCATCATGTTGCTTGTGGGAGAAAAATAATAATAAAGCACTCTTTACAATGGAGCCAAGATGTGCCGACTGCAATAAAAATGTCATAATATTTTTTTCTGCCAGTTTAAGAAAGAAAAATGTGGACATGTTTGTGCAATCTCTAAAATATTTTCAAATATTTCAAATATATCTGCTAAAACACAGTAGCACATAGTGCGTCATATTATTTTTTAGCCGAAACATCAGCAAATGAGGCAGTGAAATAAAGGTCTTTCACAATTCTAGCAAAGTGGTAAATCTACAGATGCATTGCACTGACTTAGTGGATAATGTTAAAACAGTTAACAAAAAAGGCTCATTTTATTTTCTTTCAGAAATTTTAATTTGAAATCAGCTGCAGAAAAACAACAATTTGTCAGGAGGAATACCACCTCTCTTCTCTCCAAAAAAGTAGATTTCATACCTAGTGAGATTAATCCAGTCAGCAAAACAAAAAATAAGAAATAAGTAATAAAATAAATATCTCATTTTAATTTGACCCAATACTCAGACCGCAGTGTCACTCAGAAATACCTTACCATATCATTATAAGTGTCATTTCTCAGCACATATTTTCCTAAAGCTGCATATGAGAATAATTTACCTGAGCATGGCTAACCCGATTGCAAACCAGAAAAGGTCATTGTGAGTCCAGTTTTAGACACCCTAAAATAGAGTATTTTTGTGACCTGCTGCCAGATTGCTATTTCTGCATTCACCCTCTCAGATAGAATAGTACACATACACATTTTTCCTATGGTAGTCCAGTTCTGCCACTATCATCTCTGTCAACAAGACCAGTTAAGTTAGCAGAGTAAAATTTCATTTTGAAACAAAATAGAAAACATGCTAATATTTTGATTTATAGGGTAACAAATATCATCCACAGAAGGCTCCAAGATGCCCCCTTGCTCACTATTCTGATCTTAAATATAAAACAGCATCACTAGCAGTTAACTCAATTCAAACCTTATCCAATAACACCAGCACCATCACTACTAAGAATCAAATACTTCTGCGTGCACACCAGACACACAATGGTGGAGAAGCACAATGACTGACACAACATCAACACTGGAAAAGTGAATAACAGTGGTCAGGATTCAGAAACAGAGGTCAGCAGTTGTTTAAAGTGCCTACCACAGGCAGATCAATTTATGACATCAGCTTTAACCAAAATTAGAAAGACCTAATTATCAGCTAATTTGTGCATTTCTGAATCAATGTTTTGTACCAGTGATTCTCAAAGTACCTTATGGTGATTATGCCTACCCCCCAACACAACCCAAATGACACATGGCCCACAAACTCAGTGTGCCACTCAACTACAGCCCATAAGACATAACGTACCCAACACTCTAGTCATAGGTGACTCTATAGTCAGGCACACTGATGTTCCACTCACCAGGCTAAACAAGGAGAAAGTTACTGTCAGCTGCCTGTCAGGTGCCAGGATCCACCACATAATGCATGCACTCAGGTCACTCCACAACAAGTACAAATATGACTCTGTCATTGTCCATGTTGGTGTGAATGACCTGAGACATACCTCCCTGGACTACATGAAAAGAGACTTGGAGGAGCTCTCCAATCTTGTAGCCCAGGCAGGTATGACCCTAGCCCTGAGTAGCATCCTGCCATCACCCAGAATGATACCACAGTACAAGGACAAAATGATTGACTTCAACAATTGGCTAAGCTTCTGGTGTCATTTTAAGGGAATCCAGTATCTGTCTGCCTGGGATGACATGATCGACAGACCACGATACTTTGCCAGAGATGGCCTGCACCTGTCGCCCTTGGGATTCCAGATGCTGGAAAAGGCTCTTGCCACCTCTACAGTACCTTTTTTAGGTAAGGTTCAGATGTCAAATTCACCACCATAACAGGTACAAGCAAGCAAAATCTGAGGGTAATGCTACTCAATGCTAGAAGTCTAAACTTTAAAATGCACTCACTCGAGGCACTCCTTAAAATGGAGAACATCGACATCTGTGCAGTGACAGAGACCTGGTTCAAAGCTCCAGAGAGCACTCCTGCATTACCAGGCTGTAATTCATATCACACCTTTCGGCCACCTAACCCGGACCAAAATACTAAAGGCAGAGGTGTGTCCATATTCATTAAGGATGTCCACACCTCCATGCTAGTTGCTCAGCATAATGCATCCGAGATTATCCAAGTGCAACTAACTCTGGGCAAGACCACAATCCAAACTTTAGCTTGCTACAGACCCCCCACCATTCCCCAGGATTCCCACTTCTCTTTTCTTGATACACTGGAAAATACTAGGGTACAACCCAACACCCTAATAATGGGTGATTTCAACTACCTCACCATTAACAGGGAAAACTACTCATGTACCAACTCTTTTGCTCGTTTTCTGGAATTCATAAATTCCAATGCCTTGGATCAACTTATCCACAACCCCATCAGGGGCAGCAATATCCTAGACCTGGTCATTACCAACATGGGTGACCGGTGTTCCACACCAGAGGTCAATTCCTCATTGGTCAGATCCAACCACAAGCTAATCACCCTAGACATCCACATACCACCCCCCACCCCCATTAGGAAAACAACCAAAAAAATTTCTCCAAAGCCAACGTCACACTTCTTAAGACAGAAGTGGAAAACTTCACGATACCCATGCAGATGGACAATAGAGGTACAACTGCTGAATCCTACACAAATGCAGTTTATAAGCACTTATGCGAGTGCATGGATCATGCTATCCCTAACAGAACCAAGATGCTATCCTCCAAAAAAAGGAAGCCAATCTGGTGGTCTTCTGCCATAAACAAACTCTGCAACAGAAGAAATAAACTGTTGCAAAAAAGAGTAAAATCCCATGATTGGAGGAACTCCCTGGTCAGCCTGTTTTGCAAGGCCATGGAATGTATCATCATGGAACTCATAAACAAAGACATTGGTAATCTCCAAACCCTCGACCTCACACAGTTTGGGTTTGTAAAATGCAGATCATGTCTCCTAAACCTGATAGACTTCATTGAAGCAGTCCCCAAAGCCACAGATGAAGGTAAGGTGGTTCACACAGCCTATCTAGATCTTGCCAAGGCTTTTGACACCATACCCTACTCTGGAATTATAGATAAACTCACTAAACTAGGTATAAATCTCTATGTCACAAGATGGGTTGCCAACTGGCTTACTGACAGAACCCACACTGTGAAAGTAGTAGACTCCAAATCTGACTTCAGACCAGTGACAAGTAGAGTACCACAGGGCTCAGGCCTGGGTCCTCTCCTGCTTGGTATCTACTTCTCTGAAGTACAGGCTAACACAGAATGTCTTTGGCTAACTATGTTCACAGATGACTGCAAACTAGGAGCCATAATTGAAACTCCTAACAATGTGGACATCCTACAAAAGGGCCTCACTGAGACAGATGCTTGCTGTCAAAGCCATGGCCACAAGCTCAATGCCAAAAAGTGCATTGTCATCCCCTTTGGTAAAAACTCTGTACCCATGAGCTACCACATAGGTGGTAGTCTACTTAACACTGAAAGTGTGATAAGAGACCTTGGGACACAGGTGGACAGTAGTCTTTCCTCCTTCACATCACCACAGTGGTCAGGAAATCCTTCTACATGGCACACCTCATCACAAAATGTTTCTCATCCAGAAAAAGAGAGGTCATTGTTCCCCTTTACTCATCACTCATTAGACCCATTATAGAGTACAACACCCCTTTTGATATGTACCTCACAAGACATCTACAACAACTGGAAAGGCCGCAGAAATACCTCACAAAGAGGATTACTGGCCTCAAACAGATGCCCTGCACAGACAGTCTCAAAAAACTCCAGCTTTACTGCATCGCATATCGCCTACTCAGAGGCAATCTCTGCCTAACATACAAAGCTATGTCAAACCCAGAGCTGTTGGACATGCTCCACTTAAAGAAATTCCAATCCCTCTGAGCTACACACACTAGGGACCTAAACCTTGTCACCACAATAAACAACATGCTGGAGGGATAGATTCCTGTCCCAGAGACTTCCCATACTCTGGAACAGACTACCTATCTATGTCAAACAGAGCTCCTCATTAGCACTCTTCAAGAAAAATCTTGATGATTGGATGAGAAATAGGAAATTCACCCCGGGGATCACTTCTGTGGCTCTGCTTAACAGGGGCACAGGAAAATAATTTTCTTGGGTGGCGAAAGCCAGTGAACTTTTTGGCTAGGCTTATATAGGCCCCGAAGGCCAATAGCCTAGTACCTACCTATGAACCTATAAGATATATATTTGTAATCCAAATTTGATATTAATTTGGTAACAAAGTTTGTGCAGGTGTAAAAAGAGTGACTGCAGATATGCACAAAGGAATGTTTGTTTATATGAGTCTAATATGGTTGAATTAAAGTTGTGTATAATGTAGGTAATTATGAGGAAGGAGGGTGGGTTTGCTGTAATAGTCAAGGTCTTCACCTCATAGACACAGAGTACACTGATTGGGTCTGTCCTTGGAATATTGGCTAGGCTTAAAGTGATCCTTCAGGGCAGTTAGCCAAGTATTCAACTATGAACCTATGAAGGAGTGCACAGGAAAATGAAGTTTAACTGAAAAGTTGGTGGTTATGACAATGTGAAAGATTGGATTACAGTGGTTAGTACATATGTGTGTTAATGGTAGAGTAAGAGCTAGGTAATGGGGTGCATTTAATGTTGGGTGTGTTGTGTGTCCTTTTTTCCTGTGCAGTGGTACTGATAGGGAATGTTTTTAATAATACAGTGTATAGGGCTGGGGTTATAGGCAGGAGTGGGGCTAGGGTTAAGGATAACGTGCTAAAAGGGGCCATTTTTTTCTTTTTGCTCAGTAGGACATTTGATGGATCACTTGTGGGAAAATTCTTGTCTTTTTTTCTATAGCTAGCTAACAAGGGCCTTTTTATCTGCCACTAAGCCTTAATAAAAGTAAAGAGTTCCAAGTAGAACAAATGTTATCCTTACTCAGCTTGTTTTCCAGTCCCCTTTTCATAGGATATCAAAATTTTTTGTCAAAATTATTTTTATTGAAATTTTTCGATACAATAAAAATGGATTGACATTACATTAAGCAATGAAATGAATAAAATAACAAAATAAAGCTTGCATGTATAATACTTGAAACCTATAACTATGTACACATTTACAACAGAAGTCGCCACAGAGAGCTTTAATAACTAAACTTTTTCGCAAATAACTGAAAAAGAGAAAATACTTATGCAACTAGGGAAGAGGAAGTAATAGGAGCATAACGGACAAAAGTATGTGGATTAAAATTGTGAGATCCAAGTTAAGAACCTGGTATAATGTATAAATATTTATAATTATAGTTTTAATTCATAGGATATCATTAATTTTCTGATAAACTACACTTTAACAGTTCCTATTCTTTGACAGCTCTAAGTCTTATGTCAGGCAGTTATGATCAGAGTTCTCCATTTGAGTGTACAGTTGAGGTGACATAGCTCTACCTTGAATTGTCCATACAACTACTAGAATGACGTTTTAACTGGGGGTCCATTTACAGCCTGAATAAATTCTAGTGCCTTTTACAAAGCCAGATTACTGCTTTAAGGTATCTCCAAACATATACCAGGTAAATTTAAATCACTAGCAAATATATTGGTGAGAGAATCTAGGAATGCTTGCTGGTTTGTCTGTCCTATATGGGGCATATAGAATAACAATATTTCAAGCCACTTTGAAATGTTAATTCCCAATAAATTAATAGTTAGAAATGATAACTTCTTCTATCACATCAATATTTTTTCAGATAAAGACTATGTATACTAACCTGTCATCTGTTTTCAAAGATAAATTCATTAGATTCAATAATCACTCAGTAAATGGGTGTAATTTTATATATATATATATATATATATATATATATATATATATATATATATATATATATATATATATTCATGTTATAATCTCAAAATACTGAAATATTGAATTTCAGTATCTCGAGACAATAAAGCCGAAAAACCAAAACACCGAAAATCGCAAACATCAAAACATTGAATGTAGACACACAATACATCACACAACACATACACCAGCCTCCCCACATTAAAACAAACAAAACAAAACACACACAAACACAACAATACAAATAAATAAACCTACTCTACTTATAAGCAGGGGGGTAAGCCCCCCTGCACCCACCATGTGGGGGGCTGTGCGCCCCACACCCCCGCTACTTATATATACTAACTCTGAGGTCGCACCAAACAGAAAAATACAGTAAACTCTCCACTACACACTACAATCCCCTCACGCACACATCACATATGTACAAACACCACCACGTTCAACACTTACACACTCATACTCTTGCCTACCTACCCTAACCCACGCCTAAAACTTCCAAACACATTCACATTCACAAAACCTATGAACCTATAAATAATGTGGGAAGAAATAGCCAGGGAATTGTTATGGGTTAGGATGTATAGGGCCCCTAGTAGCCTAGTACCAACCTATGAACCTATAAACATACACTCAAATCCCCACCCAAAACCCATAAAAAATATTCACTTACCTTAATCGCCAACCATATCCACATACGAAATGTAAATCAGGCACACAGTGCATCCCATGTCCCGTAGCGCACCACCAAAATTGTGAATTCGATATTTGCAGATTCACAGTTATGGGGTTTCACTATTTCGGAAGTTTGTCTTTATAGACTCAAGATACTGAAATTCGATATTTCAGTATTTCGAGATTATAAAGTGAATATATATATATATATATATATATATATATATATATATATATATATATATATATGTATCCAGTATGTGTGTCTGCACAGGATAACAGGATAAAGTGGTCAACAGATCCCTGACTTTGCAAGAGATGGCCTGCTGCTTTCAACTCTCAGTTTTTGTGTACTGGCTAAAATGTGTGCTACTCCCATAGAGCCTTTTTAGGAAGAGTTCAACCAATGGACATCTCAGCATAGCAAATTCCAGTCCAGATAATATCAACACAGTACTACGAAATGCCAGAAGCCCAAACAAAAAGTTTTTGAACTTGAGGAAGTCTTTACCCTTGGAGACAGCTGCATTTGTGTAATTAAGGAAACCTGGTTTCAGTGTAGTGGTAGCACTGCCGCTGACATGCCTTCACATGCACTGGCAGCTGTGGGGGAATATCTGTATTTATAAAATGATTGCATCTCATCAGGTTCCACATGATACAAATCTGGAAGTATTTGAAGCCCTAGTTACATTCAATAAACTTGCTATATTATAGCCAATTATAGAACCTCAATTTATTACCACTGCAGAACACACAAAGTATTTATCAGGTAGAAAAGTTAGCCATAGAACCAAATACATTTCTTATTGATGATTTCATATATATGCACACAAACTAGCAAAAATTCCCAGAGATTTCCAGACTTTGTAAATGCCGATACACTTGACCAAATTCTTCTATTGCACACCCATTTGCAGATCCCCACTTGTTATCCCCACCCAAATGTAAGTTCAGCATTTTGCTGTGACCTTCTGTCTGAGAATTGGCATCACAGCTCCTAAAAACTCATTTACATTCCAGGATTACTCCTAAACCAATTGCTGACTGTTTGTCAGTCTTATAGGTAAGCAAAACTACCTTCCCTCCACCACAAATCTTGTCCCTGAGGTTGCTGCCTATCCCTCTGAATTTTACTTTCTCTTTCATAAATGTGTCGAAGCATGTGTACC
Organism: Protopterus annectens; assembly: GCF_019279795.1. Classification (NCBI taxonomy): domain Eukaryota; kingdom Metazoa; phylum Chordata; order Ceratodontiformes; family Protopteridae; genus Protopterus; species Protopterus annectens. The sequence goes on from NC_056729.1 coordinate 1,129,126,809, forward strand.
CATACAAAGTAAACATAATGGCAAATTTAAAACTAAATCCATATGGTGGAACACTCACATTAACAAATTATTTAATAAAAAGAAAAGAGATCATGCCCATTTCTAAAAGACTTCAACTTCATATTTATAGAAGAGATTTACAACCAGTAAATCCAACAAACGTGTCGTTACAAAATGCAAGGCTATAACCTATTTCAAAAGATAACCATAAGGCCCTCTTCAGTGATATTAGGAAGCTTAGACATAACCAACAATTCTGTACTGAATGCATATTTAATATTACTTTCTCCTCTGACTTCAAAGGGCATTACTAATTACAAACTGGGAGAAAAGTTGTCTTCTAATATTATTGTAGGTAAATTCTCTTCCACCTTCACCTAATCTACCTTCCCATTTTTTCCCATAGTTCACCTGACATCTGCCTCCTGAAATTAGTTTGGACCAAGTCTTTTCAGTTCTTAAAATACCAGTTTCTTAAGAAAATCAACTAGTTAAAAAAAGGAAAATACACCAAATACCACAAGAAGAAACCAAAGCCAGAATAATCCACAAAACAAGGGTTTAATAAAACACTCTGGCGCCTCGGCAAGTCGTGCATTTCAGCAGTACAAAATAGAACACATACCCATGATCCTTATATATTCATTAAAACATTCATTCAATTATACAATTAAACACATAAATCACATTAATCACATAAAGTTCAAATTAAAACATTCCATGTGCATTCGGCATTAAGCCCACCAGGACTTAAAGTGCAAGACTTTAAAATACAAATACTCTCCTTATTCAACAATTTAGTTTTAACATTTAAATTATCCACATCACAAATAATATGCTCTAAAATGCTTGCCTTAAGCAGAGCTGTATCACTATTATGAAATAGCTTAAAATGCATAGCTACAGGACTAGTAATTTTTTGAGATCTTATGTCTCTGATGTGCTCCTGTAGTCTAGTTCTAAAGGCTCTTTTCATCTCACCTATATAAAAAAGACTGCAGGGGCACCTCAGAGCATATATTACATTAGTTGTAGAACAACTATAATGACTTCTAGGATAAAGCTTAAGTTCATTAATATATTTAAAAAAATCAACTACATAACTACACATTGAACATTTAGAACAGGCAAAAGTACCCTTAGGCACCAATTCTTTAGATAAACTGTTCACAGGTCTAGTACATTTGTTATGGACTATAATGTCCTTAATACTTCTTCCTTTAGAAAAAGAAAAAAATAGGATAAGTGCACACTATATTTTTAAATTCCTTAAGCTCAAATAAAAAAGGCCAACATTTTTAATAATGTTCACTTGCTTATTTGAAAAAACATTGTATGAGGTAACTATGAAAATCGGTCTACAGACAGACTTTCCTTTTTCCCTTTTAGTATTGATTAAGCTGTTATTAATAGTTCATTCCATATTATTCACATTATAATTAAACAATATACAATTCAACTTATCTAAAGCATCCTTAATATCAGCTAGATGATAACCTCGCCCTAAAAACATATTAATTGTGATGCACATCTTTATACAAATCTACATTATTACTACATAGCCTATACACTCTCAATAATTCCCCATAAGGAAGGGAATTCAATAAATGGGGTGGGTGGCAGCTAGTCATATGTAGGAAGTGACCATTATTATTACATTTCCTATGTATACTAGTTTTTATTTTTTCACCAACCACCCCTGTCAAAGATACATCCAAAATGACAATGAACTCACCAGACTGGGGTCCATCAAATTTAATATAAAACCTGTTGTTATTTAGATCCTTAATAAAGGAAAGAAACATGTCCATACCCCCTTTACACAAAAACAAAAAGTCATCTATAAACCTGTGGTACATAACAACATGCTGAATAAAAACTGTGCCTATATAAGTACTCAACTTCATATCTACCCATTAATAGGTTAGCATATATGGGGCAAATGAAGCCCCCATAGCCGTACCTATCTTCTGTCTATAAATGTCTCCGCAAAACTCAAAATAATTGTTTAAACAAAAATCCAATAATTCTACTATGTAATTACTGACTGGACTATCCCCTAAAAATAATGTCAAAACTTCCAAACCATCCTTATGATGGATAGAAGTATACAAGCTTTTGACATCTATGGAGATCCACTACATCCCTTCTGTCCATATTACGTTTTCAACCTTTTGTAAAAAAATCAAAAGTATCTTTAATAAATGAAGGTAACTTCATCACACAGGGTAGCAGGTAACTATGAAGAAATACACCTATATTTTTTAGAAAATAATTAGATGCTGAAATACCAGTTTCTTAAGCCTGATAATAACTCTGAATGTCTGCTGAGAAATGTTAAGTCCCATCTAACAATCCCTTCATCAACTCTTCAACCTGAGTCTCACCATTGGTTACATCCACAAGGTGTATAGAACAGATGTGTTGCTTTTCATATAGATGGCGTCTCTACCCACCCTGAGAAATACGTGCCCATTAGTCTCAATAATATTATTTGCATAGCTATGGAGCACATTATAGCTGAAGTAATAAACAATAATATAGGTAACCTTATATCCATGGAGAGACAGTAGTTTATCTTTGTTAATCGTAGAACATGCCTGTTCATCAGGGTTGAGTTCTTCAAAGGGTTACCAAGGTCATGGGTATGGGGTCATAGAGTCCACGCTGCTTACCTGGACATTGTCAGGCCTTCACCAATATCCCCTGCACTGGGATCACTGACAAACACTTTCAGCTCAACATTAATAATACATAGATCAATGGTTAGGTAATTGACTTTTTAACAAACTCATACCATTAAAGTCACCAGCGGTATGAGAAAAAATATTTCCTGGACTGCCTTTTCTTTCACTTCTCTGACATGAAAGCTAATATCAAGGGACTATCGCACCTACATTTGTTAATGATTGCAAACTGGGGGCAGATATCAAATCCCAATCTGATACTCAAATTCTTTTGCAAGATTTTGACCAAGCAAATGCTTGATTTGTATTATTCATGAGCGTGCTTGCAACACCAATAAATGCAGCATAGTTTCCTTTAGTAAACCAAGCATCACTGCTACATACCATGTAGAAAACAGTCCACTTAAATCTGACATAGTCAACAGGACAAGCTCTCTTTTGACCACCACATCTCTGTCATGGTTAGAAAATCCTTTTGACTTGCCTAATTTGCCTGCCATATCCTTCATAATATCCTCTCAAGATCTAAAAAGTTAGTTTCCTTTTATTCCTCTATTATTAGGCTCATTATTGAATATAATACCCCTTTTGACATGTAACTTGCTAAGAACTTAAACCATCTCATTAGACTTCAGCACTTACTCACCAATAAAGATCCAAGGTCTCAGAACCTGTAGCTACTCTGATGGACAAAAATCCCTATCCCTCTACCCTGTTCTGTACAGAATCGTAAAAGGCAATATCCACTTAGTCTACAGTGCTATGGATAACACAGAAGTCTTTTTTATTTTAATTTAATTTTTATTTATTTACGTATTTATATATCTGTTTTTTTTACTTTTTTAATGACCAGAACCAGTGGTAAAGCAAACATTTGCTCTACAGAACTAAGCTTATATGACCAAATTAACAACTAGACTAAACCTATAGCTATTTCTGGAATAGGTTGCTCTTATATAGCAAGCAGAGTATTTAGCTAATAACCCTTAAAACTAGTCTGCATGACTACTAAATCTGCACCAGGGAAATGTGGGGAAAATTTGTCTAACAGGAGCACTCTGTTGGTCTCTCCACCAGTCTTGGGTATGGCTGAACATCTCAGTAGTCTCCTTAGCTATAAGCTTACAAAGAATCTACAAACCTATTAAACTACAAAACCAGTGTTGTGTAACATTTTGCATATGCATAAGGATAATTTGTGTATCACACATGATGCCTTCGTCATGGAAGGTTTTGCAGTTCTTTTTAAACAGATGGCATATTGGTTTGCCAGGATCTTTTGGTTTAACCTTTTAGACCCAATCAGAATGTCATGCTTAAGATAAAAAAGAGTGAGTCATATCTACAAGAAGTGGATTTGGCTGACTGGTGTAACTGCATGAATAAAGGCTGTTACTTTCAGAAACTAGTGTGCTAGAAAACTTGTATGTACATAAAGGATCATTTCTTCTCTCTCTTGATGCTTTCTTTACAGGTTTGTGTTTTTTTCCATAGATGGTATCTTGTTTTGCCAAGGTCTTTCTGGTTCAGTTGGATAAACATTTTTTGAGGGAAATTTTTGCTTCCTATATATTATGGTACAGACTGATTCTTAAAGGATATGTACAGCATAATGTTATTAAAAGGATGACATTGATATTACTTGGGCTGGTACCTAAAGATGGTCTATTGTGATATTACCCTGGTAAACAAACTAAATACATAAATGAAACATGCACATATGCACAACAGATATGCAGAAATTTAGAAGCTTACATTTACTTTATACATCTTCTCCCTTTTCCTTGAAAATTTAAAATTTTCATAAAATTGCATAAAACATGCAGGCAAATATTTGCATCATACATTTAACACCAACCTGAACCTACAAAGAGATGTTAAATATGAACAATTCAACAGCATACATTTGTATGAAATAGAATTACAGTTACTTGACTATGACTGAAGTCATGATTGATATGACTGTAGTAAAGTATGAGCCTCTTGCCTTGAGATACTTGCTGAATACGTGAACTCTGGTTGGAATTACTCAGGGAACCTGCAATAAGAAAACTTTTGAGTTATGGCATGCATTAGAATTTTTACAGTCAAGGCAAAATAGAGTCAACTGGATGAGGAACAAAAGCACTCGATTGCACTGATTGGACAGCACAAGATCTGCCACCTCAGTCAGTCATGCTCAAACACACTGCTAACGATGTGGACATCCTACAAAAGGGCCTCACTGAGACAGATGCCTGGTGTCAAAGCCATGACCTCAAGCTCAATGCCAACAAGTGCATTGTCATCCCCTTTGGTAAAAACTCTGTACCCATGATCTACAACATAGGCGGTAGTATACAAACAGCAACAGAAAAGGCTCACCACAGCTATTATTTAACTCAATTTAATCCAAAATAATAAAAATACATACAAGATCCAATAGTAAGTGCTTTGACGTTCTAGCAAACGTTTCATCAGACTTCAAAAATATAACTTTTCACATCACTCATGTCCTTATATAACTTTTTGAATTAATTCATCCAATCACTTAATAAATATCATTATGACATCATAAAATCAATTAGTCTTTTAAAACCATAGACATCCTATCTATTTCTAAGACCTTATATATTCAAATAACATGCATCAAAATATATATTATTAACCACATCTCTCACGTTAAAACAATAAAACTAGAAAACTTATGTCAACATATATATATGCATCTAAAAGCAACAATGATATTTACATAAATAAATACATTGAAAATTCATCTCACAATTTAAAAAAACTAATGCATATACATAACATAATTTCATGAGCCTATATTAATACTAACTATTCACTATTTTAGCTATACAGTTTGTATCTCATAAATTATATACCTAATGTGCATATGGACACTTTACTAAAAAAGGTTTAAGTGACACTTTGTCATTTAAACCATGGGCTTTATGTGCTTGCAGCCTCATTATCCATTTATTTTCTTGTTCTTCTGTATAAATTTTAATGTCACCTAACCTACCTGTTTTTTTAACTAATTCTAAGGTTCTAAATTTAAACTTATGTGTAGCCCTATGTTCCAAGACATGCCTTGCCAAAGCATTCCCCTCATCTTCTTTATTTATAGCATATACATGCTCCCTAACACATTCCCTAAGTGTTCTATTTGTCTTTCCTACATAAAAGGACCTACATGTTTGATACTGAGATAAATATATGAGGTCCCTAGATCTACAATCAGCGTAGTAGTGAAAAACATACATACATCCTGTATCTGGATGTATACATTTATTGTCATTAGCCATATGTATGCACTGATTGCAATTTCTGCATGAGAATGTTCCTTTCCTCTGTGTATATGGTCCTTCTCTTACATTTTCTTCATAACAAAGTAATATTTTCAATGACTTCATATTCTTATAGGTGAAACTAGGTTTAGATCCAACTAGTTCAGTTATTTCATCATCTACCGTTAATCTCCAATTATTATTTATTATTTCTTTAATTTCTAAATTCCTGTTTGTAAAAGGAATCACTATTCTATTTTCCTTAAAACTTTGTTCCACCCTATATGACTCATTATCATTTCCTCTATTCACTCTATTTTTATGAAAAAATGGTTTACCTTTACCTTTCCTATATGAGGCACTCTCTTTAAGTACACCATCTACTTCTTTCTTAGAATATCCTCTTTCCATAAAGGTGTCTGTCAATATCCTTTGTTGATTTTGGTAACTATCATCTTGACTAGTTAACCTGGACACCCTCAGTGCTTGGCTTTGTATGATATTTTGATAAACATGCCCTGGGTGCATGCTGCTATGATGTAATAAATTATTTCTCCAACATGGTTTTCTATACATATCTGTTCCCACATCATTATCTTTCTTAGTTAATTTTACGTCTAAAAATTCTATCTGTTGTAATGAACTTTTACATTCAAATCTTAAAGAAATCTGTTGTCCCATTAATATAAGCAACAAACTCTTCTAACTGTTGTTCAGAACCACTCCAAATGAGAAAAATATTGTCTACAAAATGCCCATAGTATCTAAAATGTCTATTAGACAAAGCATCACCCAAAACATAAGTAGCTTTCCAGTATGCCAATATTAGATTTGCATACGAATTTGCACAAGGGGTCCCCATAGCAACCCCTTTCTTTTGCAAATAATACTTACTGACATACATAAACACATTATTACTCAATACTATATCTAATAATAACATACACCCCATAATGTGGTCCCTAGATACCCCTTTATCAATTAACAGTAGTTTTACATATTCCATTCCTACTGTATTGGGTATCAATGTAAAAAGGGATACCACATCTAATGTTACAAGTAAATCACTGCTAACATCTTGTGTTGAAAAAACATAACTTGCATAGCTCTCTAGAAACTGTTTAGTATCTTTTATTACAGATTGAACCTTATCAACTATTGGTCTGAATTGTTTTTCTAAATAAATTGATAGTGGCTCAGTGAGCCAACCATTTCCTGAGACAATAGGTCTCATAGGGGGGTCCATTAAAACCTTATGTATTTTCGGTCACCCTCTGAAAACGGGAATTACAGGTTTTTCCACTAAAAAATATTTATACAAATGCCTGTCTATCACATTGCACAAAAGCAGGTCATATAATTCAGCCTGCACATTCTTAATAATCTTATCTAGCAACACTCCATTTAAATTTTGGTATGTTTCACTGTCATCTAATAGTTCATTCATCTTATTAACATACATGTCATGATTTAAGACAACTATCGCCCCACCTTTATCAGCCTGTCTAATCACAATCTGTTTATTGTTTTAGTAAAGCGTCCATATGCACATTAGGTATATAATTTATGAGATGCAAACTGTATAGCTAGAATAGTGAATAGTTAGTATTAATATAGGCTCATGAAATTATGTTATGTATATGCATTAGTTTTTTTAAATTGTGAGATGAATTTTCAATGTATTTATTTATGTAAATATCATTGTTGCTTTTGGATGCATATATATGTTGACATAAGTTTTCTAGTTTTATTGTTTTAATGTGAGAAATGTGGTTAATAATGTATTTTTGATGCATGTTATTTGAATATATAAGGTCTTAGAAATAGATAGGATGTGTATGGTTTTAAAGGACTAATTGTTTTTATGATGTCATAATGATATTTATTAAGTGATTGGATGAATTAATTCAAAAAGCTATATAAGGACATGAGTGATGTGAACAGTTATATTTTTGAAGTCTGATGAAACGTTTGCTAGAACGTCAAAGCACTTACTATTGGATCCTGTATGTATTTTTATTATTTTGGATTAAATTGAGTTAAATAATAGCTGTGATGAGCCTCTTCTGTTGCTGTTTGCTACTTGGATTTTTTTCTGGAGAGGCACCTTGCTCAGGACTGACTGGTTGTTTCTGCATGATAGGCGGTAGTATACTTAACTCTGAAAGTGTGATAAGAGACCTTGGGCACAGGTGGACAGTAGTCTCTCCTTTGATAATCACATTGCCACAGTAGTCAGGAAATCCTACTACGTGGCACACTTCATCACAAAAGGTTTCTCATCCAGAAAAAAAGAGGTCATTGTTCCCCTCTACTCATCACTCATTAGACCCATTAGAGTACAATGCTCCTTTTGGTATGTACTTCACAAGACATCTACAACAACTGGAAAGGCCGCAAAAATACCTCACAAAGAGGATTACTGGCCTCAAACAGATGTCTCAAAAAACTCCAGCTTTACTTTGTCGCATATCGCCAACTCAGAGGTGATCTTTGCCTAACATACAAAGCTATGTCAAACCCAGAGCTGTTGCACATGCTTCACTTAAAGAAATCCCAATCTCTCTGAGCTACATGCTTTAGGAACCTAAACCTTGTCACCACAATAAACAGAACATGCCAGAGGGATAGATTCATGTCCCAGGGACTTCCCATACTTCATAGGTTCATAGGTTATTACTAAGCTAACTGCCCTTGCGAGCCATTTTAAGCCTAGCCAATTATCCTTTGTGAGACTCAAACCCTGCACCTTGTGTTTGTAAGGCAAACACCTTAACCATTAGGCCACCCTCCCTACTCTGGAATAAACTACCTATCTATATCAAACAAAGCTCCTCATTAGCACTCTTCAAGAAAAATCTTGATGACTGGATGGGAAATAGGAAATTCACCCCGGGGATCACCTATGTGGCTCTGCTCAACAGTGGCACAGGAAAATAATTTTCTTGGGTGGCAAAAGCCAGATTAACTTTTTGTCTGGCTTGTATAGGCCCCGGGGCCGATAGCCTAGTACCTACCTATGAACCTACCTATGAACATACACTCTTGTCTCAAATATTCTATTGACGTAGATCAGTCATAGGTGTATACATAAATTTGCCAGACATCAGTCTGGTTATTCCCAGCTCAGTTTGACTTGGTTAGTTTTCTGTAACACTGGGTTCAGATTGTCATTCATTAGGGGTTGACTTGTTGTCTGCTGCATTAGATTATGGCACCATCTTTAATCTGTGGTGCTCTGTGCTGTTACTTCTGTAGTGTTCACTTTCTCTCCCCTCTAACTTTAAGATGCTTGGCCAGATTGTAGGACAGGTAGGGGGTCATGCAAAATAACATTGATCATAAACGTTTTTGTATAAAGCCTCAGCTTTTTTAGTCATCGTATGGTACAGAATAGCTCTTGGTTCAAGTTCTGACTTTAACATTGCAATTTCAGTTTGTATTTATCTTTTAAGCATTAGCTGTGAAAGACTTACTCTTATGGCACAATATGGAGTAGCTTGATTTGTTATCATAGCTTTAAGGTGACTGTCTTAATATCTTTTTGGCTGTTTTTGCTGCTCTCTTAACTTCACTATTTAATTACAGACAGTAAGAATTTGATGTAGTGTGCGTGAAAAAGTCACCAGCTACAAACTGTTTAACTCAATGGACAAAAACTGTGCACATACAGACATAAGAGATTATGCTATGGTTCATTTTTGTTCATATTTGTGTTGTGTTACTGTTTGCTTTAACATCCTAATTATTCTGACAAGATCTGTACAAAACAGGCTTCACAATAGGGATTGAGCACATTAATACAGCAGCAGGATATTTTGTTATGAAAATTTGTAGTCAACAGTTACACCTACAGGAGTCATAAGTAACATTCAAAAACAGGAAACCTGATAAATGCACAACAAACAACCAGAAAAAATAAAAACAATGACAAGAGATGCACTACTAGAAAAAAATCCAAAATGTTTATTGAAACCGAATACATCTAGCGCTTTCGTATAGAGTAATATCTATACTTCTTCAAACTGAAAAGCCATCACATGAATAAGACTCTTAAATACCATCCCCTCAATAAATTACCTCACATTACTTAAATCACATGACCAAGTTAGAATGAATAATTAACTTACATTAAACAACACAATTCATTCCTAAAGTGTAATAATTAATAAATGTGTTCCTGTTCTATAATATATGTATATATGTTCCTCTATAAAATTGTGTATACATGCTAAAACTAGACACAAATAAAATACATAAAAAATATATAAGAAATGCATAAAGAATGTGAGGTAATTGATTGAGGGGATGGTATTTAAGAGTGTGCTTTACGTGATGGCTTTTCAGTCTGAAGAAGTATAGATATTACTCTATACGAAAGCGCTAACTGGATTTGGTTTCAATAAACATTTTGGATTTTTTCTAGTAGTGCCCGTTGTCCCTTGCCAACATTCAAAAACACTTTGGCATACATCTGTATTCAAACCTTGATGAGTATTCCAAGAAAAATGTACTGACCTGAGTATTTTCTAATCACACCACATAGGAGCTCCTACTTCGCAAAGTTGCAATATGACAACAGATTGCAGAAAAGGAGAATGTGTGTATTACTCTTTATTACCCTCATGACAACTGTATGCTCTATATGCAACTCTTCAGCTTGCTCAGCAGAAGATTAGCCTGACTATACATAGCTAAGCACAGCAGAATGGACAGCACCAAAATAATATGGCTGGAGATTTTGCCATAAGCTACGTACTTTCATTAAGCCTAAGTTGTAGTTGGTGCTTGGTGCCAGAAATTGCTTAAAATGCAGATGAGAAAGATAAATGACACAGAAAGGAGAAGATGCACAGACAGGGGGAAATGGATTCAGGTAGCTTTTGGCAAAAGCAGGGTAATGGTGGCTCATAATATGTATGCAGCAGCTACACATAAAAACAGTGCACTAAAAACAGTCAACAACACTTAGCAAATGCCTGTATTAAAACCCTTGAAAGTATGCAAAAATCTGTCTGTAGATCTGAGCACTATTTCATCACACCACAAAGGAACTCTTGTTTCACACACGTTAAATAACACAAGTGAAGCACAGTGACAACTTACTGAGCAGAAGGGTGAAGAGAGAGAGAGAGAGATGGAGAGAGACATAGCAGCGGTATTCTGTCATGGACATGTAGAACCATCTGTATGATGTGCTATTCTTACTTATTTCCTAATTCATAATATGTCACGCTCTCTACAGTAAAGTGCTTGTCATAGGGCACAAGAAGGGGTAGGGGAAAACAACTAACATTAAGATATAAGCGGGGTAAGGGTGGCCTAATAAGTCTCTGTTTGGGGATGGAAGGTTTTTGCAGGCTCAGACATACAGGACATACAAGACAGACAGGGATGGTGATGGACTCAAAGGGCTGGAGGACATGGACGTGCATCCACATCCAACTTGAGAACAATGACAATCTAGTTCTTATCCTCAGACCTGTCATCACTGTCTCCTGTGTAAATGTCAAGCATTGGGTTCTTACTTTAGTCACTACAAACAATGGGGCAAATTTACCAGTTCTCAACACCAAAAAGAATTACTGGGGAATTATTATAGGGTTGTGCCCCATGTCAACACTGTACACATTGTATAAGTATAGTTAGGTCTAAACAGTTTTCCAGCAAAAATACAGCCTTGGTATTTGACATTAAATTGTTGGCTAACTGCAGTACAGACTGGACTACTTATTTAGCTACATGCTTCTGTGCAGCACTTTATATTGGGCAGACTTCTCAATCATTATGATTACACATGACAGAGCATTTCAGTGACATCAGAAACAAGAGACAGTCTAATGCTTTGTATAAGCATTCACTTATACACCCCACTGCATGTTTTAGATTCATGGTTATTGATAGAATATTACGTGATAGGACTAACAAAACAGGGTGGCATACTCTATTAAATAACAAAGAGAGAAAGTGGATTATTAAACTGGGTGGGTTGTTCCACCTGGATTAAATGAACACATGTATCTCCAATCAATGAAGTTTTTGAGGTTACCATGATGTATATAAGCATGCTTTGCTAGTTTAGAAGTTAACACTGAGGAAGGCTTACACTGAGGAAGGCTTTAGTAGCTGAAAATGGTCTGCAATTGATTTATTTTTTGTGGGGTGAATCTTTTTGATTGCCCCTGTTAGGTATTAAAGTTTTCTATTTCCTCACTACATTGTGCTGGCCTGCTGATTTTTGAACTAGTCTTGATTCTTTTTGGGCCTTTGCACTTGCTGTACTTGCGAGGGTTTGGTTTGCTTACTAGTTTTGTGCTTTCCTCGCTGTTGGCCCTAAGTGTGGTTTATATCCTCTTCGTGGTGGAGGACAGCATTTACATCCTTATGCAGATTGCCATCCAGATTTGTCTTTTTTAGTTCATGGGGCATATGGTGAAGAACTAAATGTTTTGGAATGATGCTCTTCAGTGCTCCGGAGCTAACAGGTGTGGGTTGGTGAATGACCGAGAACTGTATCATTTCTTTTGGATTCCATTTCGTACTGCAGCAGCAACACATTCCTCTGTGATTTGTGTTTTTTCTGGGGTGGATTTACTATTACTGCTCACATTATATCTTGACACTGGATTTTTTTCTGTGGATTGCCATCCAGTTGAGAGTTTTACAGCTCGTGTGGTGTACGGTGAAGATTTAAATGTTGCTCCACGGATGGATGAGGGAGTTTGGCCTGGAACTGGTTTTTCATCTATGGTGACATTTTGACATTATATTTGCTTGCAGTCTTCATATATTTTGACATAACATTATCATTGCATTTATTTGCATTTATTTGTATTTGGATGTCATCTGGGTGGTCATTATTCATCAGGAAACATTTTGTCATGTAATAAGAACTTACAGGAACTGTCTGCATTTAGCTAATTATCCCTTCTTTTTGTGGAAGGGGGCCATTTACGGAGGAACGTGGACTTACATGAACATTATATTGATTTCTTTCACGGACATTATTAGTTAAGGCCATTATTATTTCATTTATTAGTTGGGTTACATGAATGGAAGCATTTTCATTCAGCAACAGTGGTCATTTGGTTTATTTTTTACTGGGCATAGATTTGTCGAATTATGCATCATTACTTCAGCATCAGGCAATGCAATGATAGGTGAAATAATTATTCAAAAGACTTTCTTGTTATTTAAATCAGTGTTTGCCTATTGTAATGTGTCTATTTTGCATGTTATTGACTGGGAGCGGTTTACAGGGACAGGCAGCCTTATTTGTACAGCATATTGAATTTTTTACAGATTTTTTCTGGAGTTTGGACCTCTGACACACATAATTAGTTATGTCAGATTTGGGTTTAGTTTGAAGACAGATATTATTTCTTCCACACCGGACCAGTTTCTTTTTGGTACAATTTTTAATTGGACTTGATATGGGCTTTCTATCGCCATAGGGGAACGTAGCATTGCAGGCATATGTTTTTCTACTTAGGAGTGCATGAATTTGGGGTAAGGATGTGGATATGTGTTTTTGACTACATTATTATGGATTCCATTGCTGGGTTATTTTAGGGGAACATACCATTGCGTGGGAGTTTTTTGGTTAAACATTTTTGCAGTATCAGTGTGGTGTATAATTTGGACTATATGTATATATCATAACACGCAAGGGCTATTATTGTTCCCTGACATTTAATTTAGTGGTAACATATATTCAAGGGTGCATGAGTGTTTATAAGGTTGGGAATTAATATCCCAGTACTGTGGAATGCAAGAGCTATTATTGTTCCCCTTCTAATTGGTTTAGTCTGTTGATGCCATATTTGACTTTGGTTCGGTGTGGGAGGGATAATATAGGGATATAAGAATATTTCTGAAATTAATATTTGGATTCATACATTGTGCTGAACATCATATGGCTGTTTTTTGCTGTTTAGAATTATTTGTTATATGCTCCACAATGGTAATTTAGTGGTTGCCTTTAGTAAACTTTAACAGCAATATTGAGTGCCTTTATGGGATATGGAGTGTTTTTAGAGGGGTGCCGCCACATTTAGGACCTCCTCCCTCATATCCTGATTTATACATTGTTTGGGCCCTAATTTATGGGTTTTTTTCCTTGATTTTGGGTTCATATTTTTGCATGTATATGTATATATATATATATATCTATATCATGGACCTAATTAAGATTTTACAAGGCCTTTCAGCTGATAAGGATGACCTCATAGTATTTGGGTTATGGCCCACTGATAGTGAGAATGCAAGGTCAAAATTTTCTGACCCGGATATTGTTTGTAACTCTATCTTTTTTTAATTAACTAAAAGTATAAAAATATTGAGTACTAATGTGTGGCATTTAAAACTTTTTAAGGCATACCAAGCCAGGGGCATCATCCCAAGGGGTCTTAGAGTTAGGGTTCAACCCCTTGTCAATAACATAGATGACAGTCTATCTGAACAATGGACTCAAGCCCAACAGAAAGCCTCTATGAGCTCCGTTGATATATTAGCATCATATTATGAATGGTCTATTGACAAATGCATTTTGGAAGTTGGGTCCATATGTGAGGAAACAAAAGTTCTGAAGGACAGCCATGCTATGTTTCTTGTTTGAGCAAACTTAGTAAAGAACTATTGACCCTTGAAAAACAATTAAAGGACAAAAAAAGCATAAATTTAATAGAGATTTGGGTGATTACCAAAGGGCTAAGCCATTTGGTTTTTCTAAAAATGTTACATTTGACAATTTCAACATTAGGCCCCCTATACACAAGAGGAAGAGACCATAATCTATTCTCAAGAAGTCCAAAACTTCTATCAGTGGAACGTCAGGGGATGATTCATCTTCTGCTATGGAATGGATATAAACCACACTTCTGAGTCCCTAATTTCTGAAAGGAGGAGTTTTGATAACCCTTTAGGATTAGATCACGTAGGGGAGGCAGGAAGCACAGAGAGGGTAAGCAATGTCGAGAGTCTCTTGAAAATAATGGAACAATGCTAAATGATACTGAAAATGTGTTGAATATATCATCTACACCTCTTTCAGAGGTATAATTAAAACTTCTAAATAAAGGCTTAGATTTTGTACCATTTTTTTGTTCAAGAGGATTCTATGACTCAATATGTCATTTCTTTATGTCAGCTTTTGAATCTGAGGTTGTATTTATTTTGATTCTGAACCATCTAATGTTAACACTCAGTCATTTAAATTTCACAAATCTGCCTTCATGCCTCCAATGTATCCTAATGTCTCCATGTTTCAAACTAGTGTACTCAAAGATCTACATTTTTATTTTAGGGAATCTCAGATTTTACCACATAATCTCTCAAAGGTTGAACAGCAGGTAGTAACTAATCTTAAAAATAATAAAAATTTGGTCATTCTACCGGCAGACAAGGGTGGAGCTGTGGTGGTAATGGACTGGGCTATGTATCACAATGAAGCTCAAAGACAACTGCAAGATGGTCACTATTATATGTATATACCCCTAGACACCACGTTTAGATTTAAACAAGAAAGTGATAATTTTCTTATAGAGGCTAGGGAAGAAGATATCATTACTGATTCTGATTCATATCATCTTACAGTGTCTGATCCTAAAAACAATATCTATATTTATTACCCAAGATGGATAAGGACCAACACAATCCACCTGGTAGGCCAACTGCTTCTGTTAGGGGTTCCCTTACGGAACCCCTATCGGAATTTTTGACCAAGTATCTTAAACCTTTGCTGAAGTGGGTCAGATCATGGATACAGGATACAACACAATTCCTACAGATCATTTTGGACATGCAGCTGGAGCCTGTGTGGTTCTTATGCACACTAGATGTGTCTGCACTATATACTAACATCCCCCATTGGGCTGTCCTACAGGCTATACAATATTGGCTAGACAAGGGGGAATTATATCCACCTGAGTTCAATACCTTTCTAGTCTGTTTAGCAGAACATGTGCTTACTAAAAACATCTTTTATTAGCATGGCCAATGTTATTGGCAGTTACAAGGCACCGCGATGGGATCATCTTTTGCTCCCATTCATGTGGATTTATCCATGGCTTTTTGGGAGGAACAAATGATTTATGACCCCGATCATAATATATATCTGGATGAAGTAGACATATGGAGACAGTAATTGGATGATTGTTGGATGGTCTGAAGGGATGACAATGCATACTTATTAGAACTTGTACAATATTTAAACAGCAATAAGTGGGGTATTCAGTATACAGTTAATTATGATCTTCAGCGGATTACCTTCACGGATGTTTTGGCTATTAGGAATATTGACAATATGTTAGATAGTCAAGTATACCATAAATACCCTCAGTATAACTCTCTACTACATGCCACCAGTTTCCATCCTCAGAATATCATATGCAATATACCTAAATCACAGTTTCTCTGCATAAGAAATATATGTTCTGATCCGGATTCTTATGAACATTATTGGAAGGATTTGGTCTCTAGATTCAAATCTAGGGGTTACAAACATGGTAATGTTATTTCTGCAAGGAATTGGGCCTCTTCTACAGACAGGAATGAGTTGTTGGTGTATCGAGAATTTCTACAATCTGGGACTACTGACATCCGACTAGTTACTACATATGGCCGCAATACCAACACACTCATGGATATTGTAAATTGCCACTGGAATATATTGATGGCTGACCATCAACTGTCTGATATTCTTAGCCCTAAATATTTATCTTCTTTTTGTCAAGGCAAAACATTGGGTTCTTACTTTAGTCAATAAAAACAATGGGGTGAATTTATCAGTTCTCAACACCAAAAGAAATTACTGGGGAATTATTACAAGTTTCTGTTCCATGTGGACTCTATACCCATTGTATAAGTGTAGTTAGGTCTAAACAGTTTTCCAGCAAAAATATAGCCTTGCTATTTGACATTAAATTTTTGGCTAACTGCAGTACGTCCTGGATTATTTATTTAGTTACATGCTCCTGTGCAGCATATTATATTGGGCAGTCTTCTCAATCATTACAATTACGCATGACGGAGCATTTCAGTGACATCAGAAACAAGAGACAGTCCAAAGCTTTGTATAAGCATTCACTTATGTCGCCCAGACCTTACTAAGATAGAAGGAAGCTTCTCTGTTTATCAGTGAGAGTGGTGAGCTTTGAGCAGCCTGTCACAGGAGGAATGGTTTCAGCTCAAAATCTGTAGTTTTAATGGCCATTTTGGGCTATTTCTATCCCTTTCATCTTTATGTTTAAAAACCCATGTTTGCACAGTTTTTTTACTTGTATTACCTCAGCACGATCCTGCTTGGGTGTCTTGGAGAGTTCTACAGCAGCAGAGAGAGAACAGGGAGACTTTGAGTGGATTAAGTACCTCTGTTTTGCTTTTTATTGCTTATTTTCACTATCGGCACTATTCTAAGCATTTTTTTATTAACTTTGCAACTTATTTGAACTGTTTTTTTTTTGTTTTTTTTTTAATTCTGATACTGTTTGTACTTTAACTGATGATTTTTAAGTGTTTTCAACTGCTGAACTGTTGAGGGCTACACACTCAAGTGTGATAGCCATTTTTCTGCTTTAAAAATGTTTGTTTTACTGTATCTGTTTTGATTTTTGAAAAAAAATAAAAACAAATAAATAAAATCCTATATCTCTACTCATTTCCCACCTTTCTATAACCAGTAGAGTCCAGTTTTCAGATTTTCCTGAATTCTGGGCTGTTTTGTAGTTTCTGTGTTGCCCAGACCTTACTAAGATAGAAGGAAGCTTCTCTGTTCATCAGTGAAAGTGGTGAGCTTTGAGCAACCTATCTGTCACTGGAGGAATGTTTTCAGCTCAGAATCTGTAGTTTTATTGGCCTTTTTTGGGCTATTTCTATCTCTTTCATCTTTCTGTTTAAAAACCCATGTTTGCATGTTTTTTGAGCTTGTATTACCTCAGCAAGATCCTGTCTGGGTGTCCTGCAGAGTTCTACAGCAGCAGGGGGAGAAAAGGGAGACATTGAGTGGATTAAGTACCTCTGTTTTGCTTTTTATTGCTTATTTTCGCTAGCCGCACTATTCTGAGCATTTTTTATTAACTTTGCAACTTATTTGAACTGTTTTTTTTAATTCTGATACTGTCTGCACTTTAACTGATCATTTTTAAGTGTTTTCAACTGCTGAACTGTTGAGGGCTACACACTCAAGTGTGATAGCCATTTTTCTGCTTTAAAATTGTTTGCTTTACTGTATCTGTTTTAATTTTTGAAAAGAACAAAAAAAAAATCCTCTCTCTCTACTCATTTCCCCTTATAACCAGTAGAGTCCAGTTTTCAAATTTTGCTGAACTCTAGGCTGTTTTGTAGTTTCTGTGTTGCCCAGGCCTTACTAAGATAGAAGGAAGCTTCTCTGTTCATCAGTGAGGGTGGTGAGCTTTAAGCAGCCTATCTGTCACTGGGGGAGTGGTTTCAGCTCAGACTCTGTAGTTTTATTGGCTATTTTGGGCTATTTCTATCCCTTTCATCTTTCTGTTTAAAAACCTGTGTTTGCATGGTTTTTGCACTTATATTACCTCAGCAAGACCCTGCCTGGGTGTCCTGCAGAGTCTTACAGCAGAGAAAGAGAAAAGGGAGACTTTGAGTGGATTAAGTACCTCTGTTTTGCTTTTTATTGGTTATTTTCGCTAGCCACACTATTCTGAGTGTTTTTATTAACTTTGCAACTTATTTGAACTGTTTTTTTTTTATTCTGATACTGTCTGCACTTTAACTGATCATTTTAAGTGTTTTTAACTGGTGAACTGTTGAGGGCTACACACTCAAGTGTGATACTCATTTTTCTGCTTTAAAAGTGTTTGTTTTACTGTATCTGTTTTAATTTTTGAAAAAAAAATCCTATCTCTCTACTCGTTTCCCATCTTTCTATAGCCAGTAGAGTCTGGTTTTCAGATTTTGCTGAATTCTGGGCTGTTTTATAGTTTCTGTGTTGCCCAGACCTTACTAAGATAGAAGGAAGCTTGTCTGTTCATCAGTGCGAGTGGTGCACTTTGAGCAGTCTGTCGCTGGAGGAGTGGTTTCAGCTCAGAATCTGTAGTTTTACTGGCCATTTTGGCTATTTATATCCCTTTCATCTTTCTGTTTAAAAAACAGTGCTTGTGTGGTTTTGTGCATTGCGCAGTGCCATTTAACTAGGGTTAAACGATTCCCGGTGCCAGAAAGTCTGTTCTTCTAACTTTCCCTTAGAACCAGCCAGTTTTCTAGTTTTAGCACTCAAAACTGTTTCCTTGTACTCAGCACTTGTTCAAAACTCATTGCAAGCACTAAATAATCTACAAATTACTGCAGCACTCAACTTTCCTCACTTGTTAGGAGGAAAAAGGTTTTTAGTACTTAAATAGGGTCAGCACCTGGTACTTTCCCCTGTCCACCTGATTAATCTGGGCATCGTGGGGCAATGTAGCAATTACCTCATGTACACTGACAACCCTCTCTTCCTACCACCCAAATGCTACAACCTGTGACAGATGCACTTATATAGCCAAACTGGAAGCCAAGCTCTCTCCAGCCAAGACTGTACTAGACAATTAAGAGGAGAAGGTAAATACCTGCACCACACCACACTCAACACATAGTCCATCAAAACCTACACCACCTAAACCCACACATAGTAACACAAAACACACACCTACATTTTTGGAGGATCTCAATAAAAATCTGCCCAAACAACAGAGACCTCCAAAGCTGAAACGCAAGCAACCACCACTCCCCAACATTACCCAAATGACACATAGCCCTCAAAATCAGTGTGCCTCTCAACCTCAGTCCATAAGGCAAAATAACATACCCAACACACTAGTCATAGGTGACTCTATAGTCAGGCACACTGATGTCCCACCCTCCAGGCTAAATAAGGAGAAAGTTACTGTCAGCTGCCTGTCGGGTGCCAGGATCCACCATATAATGCAAGCACTCAAGACACTCCACAGCAAGTACAGATATGACTCTGTCATTGTCCATGTTGGTGTGAATGACCTGAGATGTACCTCCCTGGACTACATGAAGAGAGACATGAAGGAGTTCTCGGACATTGTAGCCCAGGCAGGTATGACCCTAGCCCTGAGTAGCATCCTGCCATTGTCCAGAATGATACCACAATACAAGGACAAAATGATTGACTTCAACAATTGGCTAAGCATCTGGTGTCATTCTATGGGGATCCAGTGTCTGTCTGCCTGGGACGACATGATTGACAGACCATGATGCTTTGCCAGAGATGGTCTGCACCTGTCACCTCTGGGATTTCAGATACTGGCTAAGGCTCTTGTCATCCCATAGTGCCTATTTTAGGCAAGGTTCAAATGACAAACTCACTACCGCAGCAGACATAAGCAAGAAAAATCTAAGGGTAATGCTACTCAATGCTAGAAGTCTAAACCTCAAAATGCACTCACTCGAGGCACTCCTTAAAATGGAGAACATAGACATCTGTGCAGTGATGGAGACCTGGTTCAAGGTTCGAGAGAGCACCTCTGTATTACTAGGCTATAACTCATACCAACCTTTAGGCCACCTAACCTGGACTGAAACACTAAAGGAGGAGGCGTGTTTATATCCATTAAGGATATCCACACCTCCAGGCTAGTTGCTCAACATAATGCATCCGAAATTATCCAAGTGCAACTAACACTGGGCAAGACTGCAATCCAGGTTGTAACTTATTACAGATCCCCCACCATGCCCCAAGATGCCCACTCCACATTTCTTGATATACTGGGTAATATTAAGGTACAGCCCAATACCCTAATAATGGGTGATTTCAACTACCCGAACATCAACTGGAAAAACTACTCATGTACTAACTCATTTGCTCAATGCTTTCTGGAATTCCTAAATTCTAATGCCCTGGATCAGCTTGTCCATACCCCCACCAGGGGCAGCAATATTCTGGACCTAGTCATTTCCAATATGGGCAACCGATGCTCCACGCCAGAGGTCAACTCCTCACTGGTCAGATCTGACCACAAGCTAATCACCCTAGGCATCAATATCCCGCCTCCACCCCCCATTAAGGAAACCACCGTAAAAAACTTCTCCAAAGCCAACTTCATGCTTCTTAAGACAGAAGTGTCAAGCTTCACAACACCCATACAGATGGAAAATAGAGATACGACTGCTGAATCCTATACAAATGCACTGCATAAGCACATACACGAGTGCATGCCATCTCCAACAGAACCAAGACGTTATCCTCCAAAAAACAAAAGCCAATCTAGTGCTCCTCTTCCATAAACAAACTCTACAACAGAAGGAAGAAGCTGTTGCTAAAAAGAGTAAAATCCCCTGATTGCAGGAACTCCCTGGTCAGCCACAGTAAAAAGCTGAGATCCCTCATGAAATCCTCCAAAGCTAGTTATGAAAATAAAATCACCACTGATTCTAAAGACAACCACAAAGCATTCTACAGCTATGTCAAGAATCTCAATGGCGACACTCAGATCTGCTCTGAGCTACAGCACAATGGCACTAGATATGCAGAACCAACTGATATTTCCAACATCCTGGCAGATAGGGTCAGTGCAAACTTCACCCCCCTCACCCCCCCAAAGGGCCCATCACTATACCAGAAGAATGCAAAGTCCCTGTAATCACGGCTGCACAAGTAAAGACCACACTCTCCAAAGCCAAGAACACAGCATCCATGGGACCTGACAACATTCCAGGCTGCATTCTGCATGAACTAAAGAACAAACTGGCACCTCACTGAAGTACCATGTTCAATCATAGCTTCACTTCAGGCATTGTGCCTACTGAATGGCAGACAGTGATAGTTATCCCACTCCAGAAAGGTGGCACCACCACGGACCCCGGGAACTACAGCCCCATTAGCCTGACAAGCCTGGTCTGCAAGGCCATGGAATGTATCATCTTGGAGCTTATAAACAAGGACATAGGTAACCTCCAAAAGCCAAGAACACAGCATCCATGGGACCTGACAACATTCCAGGCTGCATTCTGCATGAACTAAAGAACAAACTGGCACCTCACCGAAGTACCATGTTCAATCATAGCTTCACTTCAGGCTTTGTGCCTACTGAATGGCGGACAGTGATAGTTATCCCACTCCAGAAAGGTGGCACCACCACGGACCCCGGGAACTACAGCCCCATTAGCCTGACAAGCCTGGTCTGCAAGGCCATGGAATGTATCATCTTGGAGCTTATAAACAAGGACATAGGTAACCTCCAAACTCTGGACCCCACTCAGTTTGGGTTAAAAGGTAGGTAATGTCTCCTAAACCTGATTGACTTCTTTGAAGCAGTCACCAGAGCCACGGATGAGGGTAAGGTGGTGCACACAGCCTATCCTGACCTTGCCAAGGCTTTCAATACCATCCCCCACTCTGGAATTATAGATAAACTCATTAGACTGGGCATAAATCCCTGTGTCACTAGATGGGTGGTCAACTGGCTCACTGACAGAACCCACACAGTGAAAGTAGCCGACTCCAAATCCAACTTCAGACAACTGGCAAATGGAGTACCACAGGGCTCAGTCCTGGGTCCTCTCCTGTTTGGCATCTAGTTCTCAGAAGTCCAGGCTAATACAGCAGGTCTTTGGCTAATGAAGTTTGCAGATGACTGCAAACTAGGTGCCATAATAGAATCACCTAATGATGTGAACATTCTACAAAGGGGCCTCATTGAGACTGATGCTTGGTGTTAAAGTCATGGCCTCAAGCTCAATGCCAAGAAGTGCATTGTCGTCACCTTTGGGAAAAACACTGTACCCATGAACTACCACATAGGTGTAGTGCTGAATGTGTAGAACAAGCTAAGAATAGATTATTAGGTTCATATGTTCATAGGGAGGTACTAGGCCATCAGCCCTAGGGACTATACAAGCCTAGCCACAAAGGTACCCTAGCTTTCGCCACCCAAGAAAATTATTTTCCTGTGCCCCTGTTGAGCAGAGCCACAGAGGTGATCCCCGGGGTGAATTTTCCATTTCCCATCCAATCATCAAGATTTTTCTTGAAGAGAGCTAATGAGGAGCTTTGTTTGATATAGATAGGTAGTTTGTTCCAGAGTATGGGAAGTCTCTGGGACAGGAATCTATCCCTCCAGCATGTTCTGTTTATTGTGGTGACAAGGTTTAGGTACATAGAGCGTGTAGCTCGGAGGGATTTCTTTAAGTGGAGCATGTCCAACAGCTCTGGGTTTGACATAGCTTTGTATGTTAGGCAGAGATCGCCTCTGAGCAGGCAATATGCAACGGAATAAAGCTGAAGTTTTTTGAGATGGTCTGCATAGGGCATCTGTTTGAGGCCAGTAATCCTCTTTGTGAGGTATTTCTGTGGCCTTTTCAGTTGTTGCAGATGTCTTGTGAAGTGCATACCAAAAGGGGCATTGTACTCTATAATGGGTCGAATGAGTGATGAGTAGATGGGAACAATGACCTCTTTTTTCCTGGATGAGAAACTTTTTTTGATGAGGTGTGCCATGTAGAAGGATTTTCTGACTAATGTGGCAATGTAATTATCAAAGAAGAGACTACTGTCCACCTGTGTCCCAAGGTCTCTTATCACACTTTCAGTGTTAAGTAGACTACCACCTATATGGTAGCTCATGGGTACAGAGTTTTTACCAAAGGGGATGACAATGCACATTTTGGCACTGAGCTTGAGGCCATGGCTTTGACACCAGGCATCTGTCTCAGTGAGGCCCTTTTGTAGGATGTCCACATTGTTAGGCATTTAAATTATGGCTCCTAGTTTGCAGTCATCTGCAAACTTCACTGAAGTTTATTCATATATTGTTTATTCATATATCTGTAGTTTGATAACATACTGTTAACAGGTACTCTTCAAAAATAAACTAAACATTTACAGTAGAAATAAAATGTAAATAAGATTCAACAGGACTTCCAAGATGGCTGCACACTGATCAACAGGTTAACATCAGCCCTCTTAGTGTGAAAACAGAAAATGTGAAAAATAAGTGCCATTGAAAATGTTTCTTTGGTAAAATACAGTTACTGGCAAGTAAGAACACTGTCTGAATGCTAGCAAAGAAGAAATTTGGAAAACCTGAAAGAAACTCAACCAGAAAAGGTGAGGAGAAAACACTGACTGGGAAGGATTCTGCAGCTCTTTATCAAAAAGCAGTTTAAGCTTCAGCTACGGTTCAAGAAATGGCTTCAATAATTTAGAGGAAAAAACAAATCAAATGTACTCAGAAGTTATTAAAATAAATGAAACATTGAAGGAATATGTCAATTCAGACAACAAAAGGCTGGAGGAAATAGAAGCTTTTACTAGCCATTCAGATGAACCTATAACACTGCAAAAATCAGAGGTTCACATGGAGAAAAATCTGCCTGAATATGAGGCTTCTCAATAAGAACTGTTTAAAAAATAGAATTAAAAGACAGAGCACATAGAGAAATCCTGAGATTTTCTGCTGTATTAGGGAAACTGGAAAGAACAGACTGTATTAATATAAGTAAGCAACTGGGCTGGTGTTCCACAGCAGAATTTTTTAATTGAAAGGCCACATCGAGTTTATGCTACAAACCTGGAAGTGAGAAAGTGGAAAAGACCTATACTAGTAAAAATGCAGTCATACCAGCAGAAAGAGTTGATGCTTACAAAACTGTAGCAAAATGGCAAAGTACTGAAATATGGAGACAGCAGAGTATTTATAGAAAATGATTATTCACTGTACACCAGGCAGAAGAGAAACAGATTTAACCCAGCAATCAGGGAATATCAAGAGATAGGTGTGAGATTGTTAGGAGATAAGTATAAGAAATCTTATGCATATAAGGGTAAACCAGATAGAAACAGAAATAACGTCCCAGTGGACAAAATATTTTTGTGACTACATATGGGGTTCATACGGAACAACTAGTGAAAATTGTTATGACCCATTGGAACTATTTGACACAAGATTCTCTGTTGGGAGAACTTTTACCTCAAAGACCCATAGTGTCATATAGGCGGGGAAGAAGCACTAAAGATATGTTAGTGCATGCTTAGTTTAAATTCCCCATTGAAAGGTTGAGAAAACCTATACATGAACTTGGGTTTAGAGCTTGTGGTCATTGTAGTATATGTAGTTATACAGTATGTACTTTTGATAGCATAAATGGACAAAAGTATGTTTTATGTAATAGTTATAGTTGTATAATACAAGGCGTTATATATGTACTTAAATGTGAATGTGATTTATTTTACATAGGAAAAACTAAATGTAGTTTCCGAGTTAGATATTTAGAACATTTAAGAAATATTAAAAATGAAAAAGTTGAAAGCCCATTAGGACTACATTTTAAAATGTACCATAATAGTGATGGAAGTAAATTAAAAGGCACTATTATGGAAAAAGTTCATTGTGCAAGAGGCACATGTTTAAAAAGTAAATTACAATATGAAGAAGCACTTTTTATTTAAAAATTCAATACTTTACAGAGAGCTTAATTGGAAATGGCTCTTGTAATGAGTTTTTAAATTGTTTTATTGGCTGTGTTTTTGTATATAACTGAAGATGTTGAAAAGTAGGGTTATACTCTGTTAAAGGCATTGACCAAGGCACTAGAGAGAAGAAGTGTCTGTGTTTTACAGCTATTTTAGTGCAATAAATTGCATTTTTGGATCCATTGGCTAAGTTGTTTTTGAACTGGTTTCTACATTTGTGGCTGTTTACCACATAGGTGGTAGCTTACTAAGCACCGAAAGTGTAATACGAGACCTAGGGACACAGGTGGACAGTAGTCTCTCCTTTGATAATCATATCACCACAATAGTCAGGAAATCCTTCTACATGGCACATCTCATCACAAAGGGGTTCACCTCCTGAAAAAAAGAGGTCATTGTTCCTCTCTACTCATCCATCATCAGACCCATTATAGAGTACAATGCCCCATTTGGAATGTACCTCGCAGGACAGCTACAACAACTAGAAAGGCCACAGAAATACCTCACTAAGAGGATTACCGGTCTCAAACAGATGCCCTACGCAGACCATCTCAAAAAACTCCAGCTCTACTCCATCGCTTATCGCCTACTCAGAGGCAACCTCTGCATAACATACAAAGCCATGTTAAACCCAGATCTGTTGGACATGCTACACTTAAAGAAACCCCAATCCCTCAGACCCACATTCTCCAGGGACCTAAACCTTGCCGCCACAATAAAGAGAACATGCTGGGGGGATAGATTCCTGTCCCAGAGACTTCCAATGCTTTGGAACAGACTACCCATTCATGTCAAGCAAAGCTCTCATTAGCACTCATTAAGAAAAATCTTGACAATTGGATGGGAACTAGGAAATTCACCCCAGGGATCACTTCTGTGGATCTGCTAGACAGGGGTGCAGGAAAATAACTTTCTTGGGTGGCAAAAGTCAAGGAACCTTTTTGGCTAGGCTTATATATGCCCCAGGGCCAATAGCCTAGTAACTACTTATGAACCTATGAACTTATACACCTCTCTGCATGTCTTAGATTCATGGTTATTGATAGAATGTTAGGTGATAGGATTGACAAAACTGGGTGGCATACTCTATTAAATAACAAAGAGAGAAAGTGGATTATTAAACTGAGTGGGTTATTCCTGCTGGATTAAATGAGCACTTATGAATCTCCAATCAATGAAGTTTTTGAGGTTACCAGGATGTATATAAGCATGCTTTGCTAGTTTAGAAGTTAACACTGAGGAAAGCTTTCGTAGACGAAACTGGTCTGTGATTGATTTATTTTTTGTGGGGTGAATATTTTTGATTGCCCCTGTTATGTATTAAAGTTTTTTATTTCCACACTACATTGTGCTGGCCTGCTGTTTTTTGAACTAGTCTTGATTCTTTTTGGGCCTTTGCATTTGCTGTACTTGCGAGGGTTTGGTTTGCTTACAAGTAGGGGAAAACAACTAACATTAAGACATAAGCAGGATAAGGGTGGCTTTAATAGGTCTTACTGTTTGGGGATGGAAGGTTTTTGCAGGCTTAGATATACAGGACATACAAGACAGACAGGGATGGTGATGGACTCAAAGGGCTGGGGGACATGGAAGTGCATCCACATCCAATGTGAAACCAATGACAATCTAGTTCTTATCCTCAGACCTGTCCTCACTGTCTCCTGTGTCAGTTGCTTGAGTCAGCGCCAGATGTGGCATTGCTTTGGCAATACAATACAAGATCTTTTCAACCCTGCTAGTTTTGTCACCAAGGGTACTCTTCATAACACCCTCCACTAGCCCGGTCAGCTCCTGATGGGTAACAAAACTGCCACCTCCACTGCTACTACCACTGGAGGGTACCATTGCACTAGTAGCCAGGCATGGCTATCTGAATCAGGTGGAGCATGTAGGGAAGAAGATGTGGAAACAATGTTGACAGTTTGCAACCCATATGTGCTGGGCATCTGTGCTGTCTGTGGTGGTGCCACTACAGCCACCTCTGGACATATGGTGGGCAAAACCCCAGTGGTCATATATGTTGAGAAGCCATTAATGTGTCATAAAATCAATCAATCAATTGCAATGGCATGATATGACTAACATAATTATGTATTTCACTGGGCCATATCAGATATCTGCTTTCTAAGTAATAACTTAATTTTACAAATATTAAATTGTTAATATCATACAGTATTGAAGTGAAAATATCTTACAAATAGTAGCTTCTGAAAAAATTTAATTTCTGTTTCTGTGTATTGAGCCCATACATAATTAATTTGATGTACTCATTGCCTAATGCAATGTCCAACAGCTATTACAGCAGGTATGTAGGTTTCATATAAAACTTAAGATATGCCAGCTCAAGATGATATACAGTGATGGCCTGAGATACTTATGTGTCTTACAATCAGAACAGATGCATACTTGGTCCATGCCTCTCTAAGGTGAGTTAGTCTCTCCTGATGCACCTCATGGCTTTCTATTATCTTTAGTGCAGCTGTATCACTGTAGAAAAAAACACACACACACACACACACACACATATATATATATATATATATATATATATATATATATATATATATATAAACAGCATAATAAATAATTGCATTGGTTGGCTAATTAATGTCACATCATAGACAGGGTATGGGTAAGTACAATTACATGGGTCTATATTAGATCCACAAATGCTTAAATGTTCGAATCTCTAAAGGTCAACTTTTAGAGATCGAACAGTTAAGCGTTCAAATTTCTTTAAAAATTAAAAAAAAAATCACAAGTCAAAAAAAAAAACTAAAGGGTTTAAGTAGGGGCCAAGCTGCCCTGCACCCCCCCACACCCCCCTACTTAAATATCGCAACTCCAAGATTGTGCTAAAGTGTAGGGAATGGGAAGTTACCCATTTCCGCACTGTAGTTCACTAAAGTGCAATCTCAGAGTTGGTATATTTAAGTAGTGGGGTTGTGGTGGGTACAGGGGGGCTTACCCCCTGCTATAACCCTTTTCTTGTATTTGTTTTGTTTTTTTAATTTAATTTTTTATAACTTTGAACGTTTAACTGTTTGATCTGTAAAGGTTGACCTTTACAGATTCGAACATTTAAGCGTTCGTCATAATATAGACCCCAATTACATAAATGAGGGATGTTTGCAATCCTAAATACATCCTCCCATCAGCTCAAGAGGTCCCTCTGGTGCCTCTTCATGTCACTGTATTGGTGATGACGTTGCTCCCCAGTGCGTGGGATGACAGCTGCACTGGAGACAACATTTGACAAGCTATGCCAAGCCTTGGCCTTATACTGAGACCTGGCATATTCTCCCTGCGGTAGCCTCCAGCTGTAGCACTTCACAAGGAGTGCCACAAAAATCCTGGTCTACTCAACATCCTACCTTTGTGCTCTAAATGGAGCATTACCCCTATTGTCATCAACCATATCTGCAGCATTCAAGCTAGAAATATGGGTCTGAATTGGCACCCAGTTCAGATCTTGCACATAACAGCTTATGTGCAAAGGCACACTGTCTTGCCAGCTGTATTTTGACAACTAGAAGCACAATGACTTGCCAGACACATTGGTAATGAATACATCAAGAAGCACAGAAGCTGTTAAAAATAGTAGTGGGATCTGGCCATATGCACTGCTCAAACTGTTGAGACATATTTCAATGTTAAACGCTGATATGCTCTATGGTGCTGGTTATAATCAAGGTTTGTTGGAGGAAAAATGGTACAACTTGTGACATACTAGCATGATGGAATTTAGACACTGGTAAGATTGCGTAGTATCACCTGAAAATCAAAACCAATAGAAAAAAACGAATAAAACTTTTCTCATTAACTGTCACTGGCACAGGAGAACTTACTCGTTAACATGGAAATTAGAGATGTAGTAGTTTAACTCATTTCCTCCAATGGAGCTCTGGAAGTTTGCACTATAACTTCCAATGGGCAGAACCTAAACTTTTTGATAGAATGAAATTATCCCCTCACATTTCAAACAAATGTTCATATCTCTGGAACCACAGGGATTACTAAAGAAGTGTAAATGGCAAACTCTTCAGCAAAAACTTTTTTATAGTGATAGTATTCTTTGGGTTCTACATCTTAAACTGGATTTTATAAATCACAATAAACACAATAACTATTAAGATTATGATATTTTGTAAGCAACTTGCAGTATATCAGCAGCCACTCAAATTATACACATACTATCTGCAGCATTTTGTTCTTCTGGCTAAAAGCTTTCATATGAGGCTGAGGAGTTCTGTCTATATGCTATTTGGTTGTTGAGATATTTAAAAAAAATACATGAAATTCATTATAATATAAATAAATATTATACACACAAAAATTAATATCTCTTTTGTACTAGACAGAGGTCAAATATGAATATAGTTTTGTTTGCCATTGTGTATGCTTTAAGATACAATAGTCTAATCCTTTGTATGTAACATGGTTTTGTAATTATTAATATAAATATAAGCAAGTAATATCTGATGCCTAGAGGCATCATGTAACTGAAGACGTCACTTGGCTGTAATGAGTTAAGACTAAATGCAGATGTACTTAAGAGATGGCCATGATTTTACTTAGTCATGGGACTGCATTTCTATGTAAAAAGCAGAGTTTGTGTTTACAAATACATCTCAGATGCAGGCAGCTGCATGGCATGAGTAAGATATAGTGGGTTAGGTTACATACATGTTTCATAACACATACTGTCATAAACACATACATGATATGTGAAAACTAAATAATTAGAACAAAAATATTGTGCACATAACTATGAATGTACAATCTACATTAAATATCATTGTCATGTTTAACATAATTTACATGCATTATATTGGACTTCTATAGCATGCAGTAATGATATATTTCTTGCAATAAACATAGTTATAATACTCGTGCATTTACTATGACATTCATAAGCAAAACGTTTTGATAAGTAGCATTTTGATATTTGTCAGCTGGATTTGGGCTCTGCTTCAGCTGTCTTTGCTCTTTAAGAATACTGCACCTACACCTTGTGCCACAGGCATACAAGAGATGCAATTTATTCACTGAGTACTATCCAGAGTGGTGGCAGCCATACACCAGTGCCTTGTTTGTTTGCACTACAAAAGGAAGCCTCAATTAAACTTTTACTCTTTTTTTCCTTAGGGAATGAACTGTGTTTGCACACTGCTGAGTGACCTCAAATGAAAAAAAGACATTTGAAATAAAAAATAATAAAATGGACCAGATTAGCATTTTAAATGGCTATATATATATATATATATATATATATATATATATATATATATATATATATATATATATATATATATATATATATATATATATATATATATCTCAAGGAACAAAGCTGTTATAGCATTAGCATGACACATTCATCCTTTTCACATCTGCTTGCATCATCATAATAGCATTTAGGTTAACCAGAATTTCATGTAATGGTTATTGCTCAGAAGGAGGACACATGGACAATAACAGTTTATTTTATTTATTTTTATTTATTTAACATTTGTTAACTGGGAAAGTCCAACTTGGAATGAGCCAATTTTCAGCAGAGGCCCAGGGAGAAATGCTCCAGATGCATGTCTGTGTAAAGTGGGAGGAAACCGGAACACCTTGAGGAAACCCACATGAATGCAGAGAGGACATGTAGACTCCACACAGAAGGCAACCCAGCCGAGAATCAAACTGGAGAATCTCTTGCTGTGAGGCGACAATACTACCGCTGCACCACTGCGCAGTCCAGGTTGTAATTCTTGCAACAGTGCATACAATTACTCATGATATTAACATTTGCAATATATTCTATAAGTGTCATGATAACAACTTGTGACCTACGGATAACTTCTCCAACATAAATGACACATATGTCCATATTATTTATCTTACTACTTTTGTGTTAGCACACTGTCAACAATGCAATGTCTTACAACATCCATAGCACATATTATTACTAGTAATGAGAAGAGGTGAATTTACAACAAAAACACCTATGTACCATGCATTCACAGAGACTACAGGTAAAAGTTTTAGCATGTATTACAGACTTTAGCCTGTTCATTTCATATACAACACTGGGTGTCAATAGCATTTCTGAATCCAGCCATAAAAATATTTCTGTAAAGTGGAATCAAACCCTGCACCTGTCTTATTTCTCTATACTCACCTGTTGTACACATTGTGCCACAGAGATACTTACCTGACAGATGGGATTTTTTTTTCACTCAGTACTATCCAGAGTGCTGATGTCCATGCACCAGCTCCAGGTTTGTTTGTGCTACAGAAGGCATCTGAAATTAATTTTTTCACTATATTCCTCAGGAAGTGGACCTTAGGGTCATCTTCCAGCCCAGAATGCACAATGCCAAACAGCATGCAAATGATGAAGAGAAAAGAAGAAAGTACTAAAACAGAGGCAATATTATGAAACAAGTAGTTAAAATGTAAAGTTCTGATATTTCCTCAACTTTTTGTCTTTCAATATGAAGATATCTTAAACATTATTTATGTTCGTACAAACACCATGATTTTTGAATCAGAACTCCAGGAGAGCAGGGCATTCCCATGACACACTTGAGATTCTTATCACTATGTGCCACATATGCATACTTATACTGTGAAGATAAAAATGAAGTTACATATACTCAAAATGTGACATAGTATCAATTGACATTACAGGTGCAACAGAGCCAAGTTTTGAACTTTGTTGTGTAGAATTTTTAGTTACATGTGTGGGTGGCTGTGATGCTGACTACAGGAAAGATAATCTTTCCTTATACAATATAAAATAACAGATTTGAAGACTGCAGCTGTTGTCTTCTCTTTATTTTGTGAACATCATTCCCTTATCTATGCTTCTCTAACAAGACTGCTATGTGGTTTACCTTGCAGTTGATATATGTTTGGTTCATAGGTTCATAGAGTAGTACTAGGCTAACTGCCCTTGTGGGCCATTTTCAGCCTAGCCAATTACACCATGTGAGAATCAAACCCTGCACCTTATGTTTGTAAGGTAAGTACCTTAACCATTATGCCAACCTCCCACCTTGAATGAGTAATCTACTTCCATAGGAATGCAGACACAATATACACAGAGGCAGAAACTAGTGTCATAAAAAAATCATATAAATGTTAGGAATGTTGCTCACCTAAGTCAGTCACTGTAGTCACAAGCTTTCTTGTAAGCCTCGGTAAATGTGCATCAAAGAGGACTGACTGTGAATACCTGATTGTTCCAGCAGAGTAATCATTCACATTTGCAAGAACTTAACAGGTAACACTTCTCAGTGGTTGTCCTGGCAGATGTTTGGTGTGTGCATGTGATTGTGTAGGTCCTTACACCATGTTCACGTCCCCTACACTTTTCATAGCACAGATTGTGGAATTCATGAATTCTAATGAGTTCACATTTCACTTGCATATTCACAGTGCTCACAGTGCTGAATCTGTACTATATCAATGTAATCATGCTGGAAGGAAATTGGATTGTAGCATAGGAGACTGTTTGGATCCAGAGAACTGAATGTTGTTATTTGCTTGCAAAACCTGTTTCTAGTGTCACAACTAACTTAATGCAAAGGTATGTTGCTATTTGTTAAAAATGTCATATTTCAACCTTAGTGATGGGTTGCATTTTACAATATAACTGTAGTGTTACTGTCTGTATTTTTTGTCCCTTGCTGGTGACATAGACATGTAAATCGGTTACTTTCTTCATTACAAATCCTAGTGTAGAATGTAACATGGCATTATGGAAAATTCTCTATGCCCATCTGGCCAGTTATTGCAGAACATAGTTGTATCACTTACTGGCAAAGTCAGGTGTTTGCCATTTGTAACCCAAATGTGTTAAGCCTGTGATATATAACAGACCACCCTCCACATAAGTGGACATCCAGGAACAGTTTTAGGCAATTGTAATGGAAAAGTGTACATTGCTTTGGTTAATGCTGTATTGTACTACTCAGTTGCACACCTGTTGCCCTCATACATAACATGTACACTTTCTTTTCATTTCCTTTACTTTTTGGGGGGTTGTATTTACTTCTTTACTAATATGGGACTTTATTGTTTAAATTATTTTGTAGAGGATGGATGCATTAATTCATACGTACATATTTGTTTTGTTAACATTCACTTGTGCCTTAATTGTGTATGATATGTTTATTTTTTTCATATTATACAGGGCTATTGTGCCCAAGAAATCTGCATACTCTAAAGTGCCATATAGTGCTACAGTGAATGAAGTCAACATGGCTCCTTCTTAGAAAGTGGATGAACTGACAAATAGTATATGACCATATCTGTGATTTGTTTTCTTTACACTGTGTTTTACTTGTATTCTGCTTTAAACTGCATATTAAAACTTGAAAAGAGACCACAGTTCTGTCTCTTGTGAGTCAGACAGAAATTTTTCACACCCTTCCACCCGGTTATTGTTATGTTCTTAAACACCAATGTCTTTTGAGTTGCCTGCCTTATGTTAATTTGACCATATATCTCATTTCCTCTCTGTTTTTACTGGCTGGTGTGAGTAAGCACAAAATTATCATTTTGAAAAATCACTCCCCTTCAGCTATTTAAATTTATTGGCTATCCTACTGTATTCCATAGTACCAGAATACAAAAGTGACCACCTCATTTTAGTCTATCTTGCTGTTTTAAAAATAGTGACTCTACACTAAGCCTTAACCTTTTAGACAGGTAAAACTACTCCACTCGTGTACACTGCAGTGTTTAGGATAAACCATTTTTTATCTTAACTTTAAGCATCTATTGCAAGACCACCAGTTATTGGAGAGTGCACATTCTGCATCTCAGTAGTCATCTTGGGATTAGTGCTTCTGTTTTCTCCTGGTGAGAGAAGAAGTGCAGTTACATTATTTCCTGGAGACTGCTGATCACCAGAAAGGACAGCTTGGAATCTGTGCTTATATTCTGATCCTGGTGAGAGTAGGAGCAGAGTGCATTGATTCCTGACTCTTTCTGGCTGGAGAGTTGGTGTCTTGGCTTAACAGACTTGATTGGTCTGGTTGCTATTTGAGGCATCTACCAGAAAAATGCTACTCGACTGCAGACCCTTGCATCATCTGGGACAAGACTGTGGATCACCAAACCAGTTGTGGCCTGCTTCTCTTCATGGGATTGGTGCTAACATTTTCCTTCTGGTGAGAGAAGAAGCAAAGGAGTATTGTAATCCAACAGAGTGAAGCTGTGCTGAGACCAGCATTAGTAGTAGCCAGGCAGTAGCCATTCATGTGACTCCCTTATTTTCATCAGTCTTGCCAAGCTAATTCTTTATTTTTCAGTAAGTACTGCTTGATTTCTTTCTAACTTCAGAATATCTGCCCAAATACTTCATCCTTAAATTTTCAGGGTCTGTGTATTAAATTCTCTTCAAGAGTTTGGCAGTGCTGTGTACAGACTCAGACACCTTGAGTGACATTTTTCCTGTAAAGGAATATATAAAGAATATATAAAGAAACAGGTCCAGTGACCCTAACCCTGAGCAGCATTCTACTGTCACCCAGAATGATACCGCAGTACAAGCAGAAATGAGTGACTTCAACAATTGGCTAAGTTACTGGTGTTATTCTAAAGGGATCCAGTATATGTCCGCTTAGGTTGACATGACTGACATACCTCGATGCTTTGCCAGAGATGGCCTGCATCTGTCAACCCTGGATTTTGGGATACTGGCTAAGGCTCTTGCCACCCCTATACTGCCTTTTTTAGGTGATGTCCCAAAGACCAAACTACCACTGTAACAGCTATAAATAAATGCAACCTGAGGGTCGTGCTGCTCAGTGTTAGAAGTTTAAATCTCAAGATGCACTGGCTCAAAGCACTCCTCAAAATGGAGAACATCGACATTTGTGCTGTAACAGAGACCTGGCTTGAAGCAGCAGAAAGAACCCCTGCGCTACCAGGCTATAACTCATTCCACACCTTTCGGCCCCAGAACATGGACCAAAGCTACAGAGGTGGTGGTGTCTCCATATTCATAAAAGATATGCACACCTTCAAACTAGTAGCCCAGCATAACGCATCTGAGATACTTCAGGTACAACTAACATTGGATAAGATGGCAATTCAAGTTATAACCTGCTATAGGCACTCAACCATGTTCCAAGACTCTCACTCCATGTTCCTTAACACCCTGGAAACTATTAGGGTCCACTCTCATACTAGGTGACTTTGACTACCCCTCTGTCAACTGGGAAAACATACTCATGCACCAATACACTGGCCCAACACTTCCTGGAATTTATCAATTCCAATGCCCTGGACCAGCTCATTCTTACCCCCACTAGATGAAGCAACATCCTTGACCTGGTTATTACTAACATGGGCAACCATTGTTCTACACCAATAGCCAATTCCTCCCTGGTTAGATCCGACCATAAACTAATGACCATGGAAATCTACATCTCACCCTCACCCCCCCCCCCCCCGCAACGGTAACCACCATGAAAAACTTCTCCAAAGCTGACTTTGGGCTCCTAAAAACAGAGGTGGCTAACTTCACGGCACCTATGTCAATGGAAAATAAATGCATGACTGCTGAATCACACACCAGTACACTATACGAACACTTACATAAATGCATGGAACTAGCCATACCCAACAGAACCAAGATGCTCTCCTCCAAAAAAATGAAGCCAATCTGGTGGTCCTCTGCCATGAATAAACTCTACAACAGAAGGAATAAATTGTTGCAGAAAAAGGTGAAATCTCAAGACTGGAAAAACTCCCTTATTAGCCTCAAAAAAAAGTTGAGATCCCTCATCAAAACCTCTATAGCCAGCTATGAAGGCAGAATTGTGGCAGACAATAAAAACAACCGCAAAGCCTTATATAGTTATATCAAGAATCTCCACGGCAAAACCCGGGTTTGCACTGAGTTACTGCACAATGGTACCTCCTATATTGAGCCAACAGGTATTTCCAACATACTGATGGACAGATTCAGTGCCAACTTTACCCCTATCTCCACCCCTAAAGGACCAATCACAATACCGGAGGAATGCCAGGCACCCAGCATTACTGCAGCACAGGTTAAATCTGCATTGTCCAAGGCCAAGAATGCATCTTCCATGGGACCCAAGAATATCCCTGGATGTGTTCTACATGAACTGCAAAGTGAACTGGCACCACATCTATGTGCCCTGTTCAATCACAGTCTCACTTCAGGCTTTGTCCCTAACAAATGGTGCACTGCTACAGTCATCCCTCTCCATAAAAGGGGAGCAACTACAGACCCTGTGAAGTATTTCCCCATTAGCCTGAGTCTGATATGTAAAACTATGGTGCACATCATCATGGACCTAATTAACAAGGATATAGGGAAACTCCAAACTCTAGATCTCACGCAATTTGATTTTGTGAAAAGTAGATCATGCCTGCTCAACCTGGTTGATTTCTTTGAGTCAGTCACCAGAGCTGTGGATGAGGGCAAGGCAGTTCATACAGCCTACCTCAATCTGGCCAAGGCCTTTGACACCATTCCCCACTCAGGAATTATTGATAAACTCACTAAACTAGGCATCAACCCCTATATCACTATGTGGGTTGCAAACTGGCTCACAGATAGAACCCATGGTGTGAAAGTAGCAGAATCCAAGTCAGACTACCGACCAGTCATGAGTGGAGTCCCACATTGATCCATTCTGGGTCCTCTCCTGTTTGTCATCTACTTCACAGAAGTCCAGACTAACACGGAGGGACTATGGCTGACCAAGTTCACAGATGACTGCAAGCTGGAAGCCATTATTAACTCCTCAAGTGATGTAGACATCTTCCAGAAAGGCCTCACTGAGACGAATGTCTGTTGTCGAAACCATGGGCTTAAGCTTAATGCCAAAAAATGCATCATCACCCCCTTTAGGAAAAACTCAGTTCCCACTAATTACAACATCAATTGGAGCCCACTGAACACTGAAGGTGTTATAAGAGATCTGGGGACACAGGTTGATAGCAACCTCTCCTTCGACCACCACATTGCCACTGTGGTCAGAAAGTCCTTCTATGTGACACATCTCATTAGCAAGTGTTTTGCATCTACGAAGAAAGAGGTCATCATCTCTCTCTACTATTCCTTCATTAGGCCAATCATTGAGTATAACACCCCATTTGGCATTTACCTCACTAGACATGTAACAGCTGGAAAGGCCACAAAAGTACCTCACAAAGAGGATCCTAAGTCTTAAACACATGTCCTACATGGACAGACTCAAAAAACTCCAGCTATTCTCTGTCTCATATCATCTAGTAAGAGGTGATATTATTCTTTTTCTTATTATTCTTATTATTTTTAGTTTTTCATATTTTACTTGGTTGTATTTATTAGACCTGGGTTAATTTTATAGGCCTACAGTATAGAATGTATAAAACACACACCGAATATTTTAAAATATTTTAAAATAATT
This sequence comes from Protopterus annectens, assembly GCF_019279795.1. Lineage (NCBI taxonomy): Eukaryota > Metazoa > Chordata > Ceratodontiformes > Protopteridae > Protopterus > Protopterus annectens. The sequence continues at coordinate 1,129,164,649 of NC_056729.1, forward strand.
TAAAATAAATTACTGAAAATATTTTTGTATATGTCAGGAAATTACAGGGTTAAACTGTTCTGCATTTGATGGAAAACATGCTTTCAAATGCTGTTTAATGTTTATTTTTCTTTGTTTTTATCTTTAAACTACACAATGTTAAATGAGCATTTCAATCAGCTGTGGTGTTTATATTCCTGGCACCACCGGTCTAGGATATAAATGGTAGTTGTTGCGAGGTCTCTTTGTCTGAAGAAGTCCCACAATTAGGTGGGATGAAAAGCGCTTAACTTGTATATGTTTTTATTCATTCTATACAATCTGTATTAAACAAGGTTTTCAATTTACCATACAGTTACTCCGTGTTTTTGGTTGTGTGGTATTCTACAGTCCACAGCTTTTCGTTTCAGTTGTTCAAGTTTGATTTGTTTTCTTAACAAACAACCCATGACAGTTTTTCCTCCAAGTGTAATTGAAGCTGCAATCCAAAGAGTTTTGGATTTCAGGGCAAATAGCTACACTGGGTATATATATATATATATATATATATATATATATATATATATATATATATATATATATATATATATATATATATATATATATATATATATATATATATATATATATATATATATAATTGCCTTATAGCTTCCTGATTAGCTCCACCATGTTGGACTGGCTAGCAGGTAATTTCACTACTTATACTGTGTAGGAATGAATATGAAATAACTTGCTATTGTGTACGTGACACCCCTCTTACATGATAGCAGCACTTAGTGTAGCCATTCATGAATCCAGCCCAATATCATCTTATGGACTTGATCATGTTCCCAAGACAAAGGCACATCTTCCTTCATCGAGTCCATTAAAGAACAAAGCATTATTGAAAGGTCAAGTACAAGCTTGCACAGATAGGTAACCATGTCTAGGGCTTGTCTCAAATCAGTTCCACAAGATAAATTTTGCAGCTCAACTGATGCATGCATCATGCTTGCATCTGGTTATATAGTAGATACCACCAGTGCATTTATGGTATCCAGATACCCAATTTCACTTTTATTAAAGTAGCATTTGTCCTGATTAACTTTAAGACCTGATTTTTTTGATTGTCTGCAGTACTGCCTCTATCCTGAATTATGTTTTTTTTGTTTTGTTTTTTGTCTGGACCAATTTCTAGGATGTCATTCATAGCAACAATAATAACATAATCCAGACCCTGGAGTAAATCAGTCATTTTATGGTGGAAAATCTCAGTTGACATGCCATCAGTACCTAAGATTTTCTGCCATATGAATTTTAAAACTCATAACTGAACCCTAATTTAGAATTTTTTTCTTATAAGTCAGCCAATACATCTAACACAGTAGTAACAGAATGCAAAAAAAAATATTTTTGTATATGATTTTAATTTCATCATCATTTTCAATAGCAATCTCTTTATTTTGCTTGTTTTACAAAAGCAGCATAACGGCCCAGGGTATTGCATTTCTTAAACCATCTGCCACATATAGTACACTACTCTGACTCATTATAGTTACTGTCACACCTCATGTATTTGCCTGGCTTCCTCTCACCCTACTTCTTGATCACTTGGTTAGTCTGATTAACTCAATGTCTTTTACAATATTTGTCCTTAAGTTTGCATTTTACTTCTCACACATCATTTGCATTATTTAGTTAGCGTTCTGCTTTTTTACCAGTTCAGCCTCTCTGACAAATTGGAGTGGCTTTTTTGACATTTCCACTTCAGCCAGCCCAAACACAATTTTGTGTCTCATTGGATGGCACAGTGGTGCAGCACTAGTGTTGCCACCTCACAGCAAGAGGTTCTCCAGTTCAATTCTCGACTGGAATGCCCTCTGTGCGGAGTCTGCATGTTCTCCCTGCATTCATGTGGGTATTCTCCAGGTACTCAGGTTTCTTCCCCTGGTATAAAAACATGTGTATGGAGCATTTCTCCCTGGGCATCTACTGAAAATTGGCTTTGTTCCAAGTTTTCTTGGTAAACAAATGTTAAATAAAAAAGATTTGTATGTTTTTACTATTAAACCCACCATTTTCTGTCAGTCATACAGTCACCTTTTATATGCACATTTCTGTAAGAACAGGCTCAGTAATATATTATATTTCTAACATGCACTGTAATGCATTATATTTTTAACATGCTGTCATTTATTATATTTCTAACATGCTCAGTCATGTATTATATTCTTTTTAGCACAAAATATTCATCGAGTTTGGTGATTATTGACTCATATGTTACACTATGGCACTCTGTAAATGCAAAAGAGCTGTATATGACCTTGACTTGACCTCTCAGCCCATGGCATGCTAAAATGTGTTTACATGAATGTCTTGTGAATCTTTATCTCATTTTGTTTCCAGGCAGGCCAGCAAAATCTTTCAAGACGTCAAGCAGCTCTGATGTGTTAAACCTAATTGTTGCAGAAGAAGTTCAGTATTTTGACTATAAACAGTTTAAATTTGATGAAATGAGGGCTAAGCAAAGTAAAACGATTTTTGCTTAAAAAAAAAAAACTTCACTCTGTGGTGTCTCAAAACATGCAAAGGTGTTTTTTTTTTTTTTTGTTCATTTAGAAAATACCAGCTTTGACACCATGTTTTCAAAAGTCACTGCACAATATGCATTACTTACTTTGGTGATCGTCTAAGAAATGTCAAGATTCAGTTTTAGTTTCAGCAAACAGATCAATGATAGGTCTGAATGCTGAATACACTGGAACAATGATTGCCTTGAACCTAGATGCCATACTTTTGTTTACAAGTTGCGCAAAGAGAATTATTTCCTCACTACTGTAGACACATGATGGTCAAAGACTATTGAAAGGTCAAGAACAAGCTTGCACCATGTCGAGGTCTTATTGTAAAAAACATGGCAGCTCAGCATAAAAGATGTTAACAGTTTAGGATCTCGACCCAGCTCACTAAAGGTCAGGATTTGCAATGCATTATAGTATAGTCTGAGTCTTTAAAGGGCTACTCAATTCATAAATATTAAAAGGGCAACGTCATTATGAACAGATGCAAAATATGCACAGGTATTTAGCAATTTAAGTAACTACTAAACTTCCTTGTGTGGTTCTGGATTTGATAATTTGGTTATTCTCCATTTGTTATCACAGTAAACTGAGCAAACACACTAAACCCACAGTGCGTCTTTGTCATCCCACTGAATGGGAGTTTTTGAGGCTAGTGGGCTTCCATGGTTAACAAATAAATAAAACAAAGTTCCTGAGGTGCCTTCATTTCAGGGCCTGCACATCTTCACTATGTCTGAATTTTGTTGGTTAATTTCCTGAGGTGCCTTCATTTCAGGGCCTGCACATCTTCACTATGTCTGAGTTTTGTTGGCTAATTTCTTCGCATGTCCCAAAGCTGTACCATGGCTGAACTGGTGGTCCTACAATTTACCCATAGATGTGTGTGTGGGGTGGTTGTGAGTGTGTGTTTGTGTGTGAGTATGTGTGTGTTTCTGTATGTATTTGTTTGTGTGTGGGTGGGTTCATTAGTGTTGGTTGTATGTATGATTTGATAAGAAGGCACTACCATCTAAGACTAGTTTCAAGTCCTTGCACTCACTGCAGACCTAAATAGACTCCTGCTCTCTTGTGACAGTGAACTGAATTAAGGTGGGAAGTTGGAAATTGAATGAAAGAAAAATGCTTTGCACTTCACAGCAACACCTGTGGTCATGAAACTGTAAATAAAAAGTAACTAAATAAATAATAAAAGAAAACTGCATGAAGAAGATGAACTTCACATTTCTCTCTGTAACTGTATAGGTGCAGTACTCCACTGATTAGATTACATTATATGAAAGAGCTACCAATGATGCATATTGCTCTTTATTTGCTATATACAGGTACTTCTTCAGCCTGTAATTCTGAGCCATGAGGTTACCTTAATTGCATATGTAGATTTCTTCCTTCCATCCTTTGTTCAGGTTGTAGCCAATCTATCCCCAATGTAACTTAAGGTGGGTGCCATTGTCTGTGTGTCTATCCCAAATGTAACTCAGTTAAAGTGGTTGTCATTGTCTGTGTGTCTATTCCAAGTGTAACTTAGTTAAGGTGGGTGCCATTGTCTGTGTGTCTATCTCAAATGTAACTTAGTTAAGGTGGGTGCCATTGTCTGTGTGTCTATCCTAAATGTAACTTAGTTAAGGTGGGTGCCATTGTCTGTGTGAACACTTCACCGTGATGACTAGGCTTATGCTTAACAGCATGGTACAGTGCAATACAGCCTGACACAGTATGGTACAGCATGGTACAGAAAGAAAGTCAAGGGTTAATAATCAACTAGCAGTAAGTCACCATGTTAAGGCACTACTGCACATGCCTCCAAAGGCAGATACTTCACTTATGTCAAATGGTGGTGCACGCAAATCCATGTGTCCTGAGCTTGTATAGCTATCTGTCTGTCAATCTGTGCTTCACATTCCCAAGGTTTGTCGTGTAGTTCCCATACATCACTAGATGGTTGTGCCTGTATCATTCAGTCCTTCAACATTCCCTTTCACAGCCTTTCGTCAATCATTCATCATGTCCTGGTTGATCATCTGGTACATAGGATACTTTATCAAGATGGATCACAACAGTTACTGATGACATTTTTTCATCAGGGCAATGTGCTGTACTGCACGTAACCCTTCTGATAATGCAGGAGGATGTATTCCAATATAGCAGGCAAGGAGTTCATTAATGACATTTACAGCCAGAGCACATGCAAGAGGATGTGGTGATAAAATTGCAGGAATAATCTTAATGGTGGCACTGAAGACTTGGTGTTAAATAAAACTATCCTGACATATAAATGAGACACGTTATTAGTTTTGTGCAGGATGATAAAAATAAACTCAGCAGAAAAGCAAAGTCAGTGAAGGCATTATTAATTGAGGAGATTTTATTCAAACTGGTCTTTGGAAACAGGTTGTAGATAAGACCAGTCAGCTTCTGTCCATGCATAGATAGTAAGTAATCAGAGATGATACCTGCACTGCAAGCTCTTCGAAGTTCACAAAAGTGGTACAGCTCCTTTAAGTAAGACAAAACTGACAAAATGCAGAACAGAACTGATAAAGCTGTTAACAGTAGCCTGACAGGATGCAAGATCTGAAACTGTATCCACAGAGCATAAGATGGAACTGCAGTATTACTAAAATCTGAGCCTCTGAGCCTCACAGATGAGTTTTGCAGAATGGATTTCACTACCACAGAAAGAAAACTATCCACTCTAGCAATGTTTTAGTGTTCCTGGGTTTAGGGAAAGCATTTTTTTCTCTATTTTCTTCTTTTTTTGTCTGAAAGTACTCTGACTGCTTGTGACAATCTGCCAGAAAATTACATTATAAGCCACTGCAATAGTACATGCATGAGAAAGGTACATAAACATTCACTTCAAGGAAGGGTAATAACTATAATAGACAAATTATTTAGCCAACCATTCCATACTGAACAAGCAAATAGACATTCTTTAACATTAAGATGGAGTAGGAAAACAAGACAAAGGTAAAGGGAAGACTCTCTCTCTCTCTCTCTCTCTATATATATATATATATATATATGTATATATGCATCTATATTATTTACCGTACGATGAAAATAGCGAACGTTATTTCATAGTACCGATGATATCTAAACAACAAAATATTGAACAAACGGAACAGTGATTTTTTTTCCCAGGTAAAAAAGTCACTGCTCCATAAAAAAAGAAAAACTTAAACACAAATTTAAGTGGGGGGCTTTGCCGCCCGCACCCCCCTACTTAAATATACCAACTCCGAGATCACACCATAGTGGAGGAAAGGGCAAACTCCCGAAGACGGCCCACCAAATTTTTTCCCTGGGAAAAAATTTGAAGTTTTGTGACTTCTCTATTTTGCCATTTCGACAGTATCGGATCAACTAAATAGCATTCACTATTTAGTCCATTCGATACTGTCATATAGACCCATACCCATACACATACACATACACATACACATACATATACACATACACATACATATACACATACATATACACATACACATATATACATACATATACACATATACATATATACATATATATATACATATATATATACATATATACATATATACATATATATATATACATACATATATATACATATATATATACATATACATATATATATATATATATATATATATATACATACATATATACATACATATATATATATACATACATACATACATACATATACATATATACTTATACATACATACATACACATACATACACATACACATACATATATATATATACATACATACATATAATATATATACATATATACTTATACATACATATATATATATATATATATATATATATATATACATACATATGTACATACATATATATATATATTTATATATATATATATATATATATATACACACACACACACACACACACACACACACACACACATATATATATATATATATATATATATATATATATATATATACATACATACATACATATATACATATATACACATATATATACATACATATGGACCCCAGCCATAAACAAACTATACAATAGAAGGAGGAAGCTACTAAATGATAAAGCAAAATCCCAAAAAGGGAAGGCATCACTGATCAGTATTAGCAAAAACTACGGGCACATAAAATTGTCTAAGGCCAGCTTCGAGAGAAAAATTGCACAGGACACTAAGGATAATCACAAGGCTTTCTTTAGTTATGTTAGGAACCTGGGTGGTAATTCCCGGATATGCTCAGAATTAGTCCAAAATGACAAAAAATACACCGAACCCACAGACATTGCCAACATCCTAGCTGACAGGTTCAGCGCAAACTTCTCCCACCCCTCCCCACCAAAAGGGCAAATATCTATCCCAGCAGAGTGCTGCCCCCCTGACATCTCAGATGCTCAGGTAATAGCCGCCCTCTCCAAAGCAAAAAACACAGCATCAATGGGGCCAGGTGGTGTCCCGGGCTGCATCCTACATGAACTCAAAGAAGAGCTAAACCCAAACATAAAACTACTGTTCATTCTCAGCCTTACTACAGGATATGTGCCCAAAGAGTGGCCTACAGCAACAGTGGTCCCTCTCCATAAAGGTGGTGCCTCAACGGATCCTG